>NC_138747.1:16731395-16823895 GCF_965113295.1 Leuciscus leuciscus | reverse complement strand
CAAAAACATTTGATCGTTTCTATGAATGTTTAAGATTTTGTTAAATTCCATTACTTTTCTAGGCATAAAACAAAACAAAAATTCCCTGATATTTCCAGGTTTTCTGACCATGGGAACCCTGTATCTTATTTAACCTAGAATATTCCTTTAAGACAGCCTATTGTGATC
This sequence comes from Leuciscus leuciscus, assembly GCF_965113295.1. NCBI lineage: Eukaryota > Metazoa > Chordata > Actinopteri > Cypriniformes > Leuciscidae > Leuciscus > Leuciscus leuciscus. Next base: position 16,823,727 of record NC_138747.1, on the reverse strand, counting down.
ATTGGGTTATTTAAACTTCAAGTGCATGACAAAATTCCCATTTGTGAAAGGAAAAGTATACAGACATCTCCCAACAAAACATGTGGATTCTTTGATCTTGCAATAAGGCACTGCTTATAAAACTGGGAAAAGCAGGAGAGATCTGGAAAAAAAAGGGAAAAAAAAGAAATAAAATAACCACTCTGATCTCACCATGCAGCGAATAGAGTTAAACACTCTTTTGTAAAAGTTCTAGAATACATACATTCATATTTATATATGAAAACTCTTATGTACAGCTCAAAGCCCAACATTATAGCACTCTGTCATACATTTTGCATGCGTCAAATGCAAGCCACATTTCTGAAGTGTGAACAAAGCCTCCCTGAGGAGGATTATATCTATATACATCATTAACGCTCGCATGGGACGCCATCGTCCCACTCAAGCTTCGCCTTCAAACTCCGGACGCCCCTATTCTGCATTCAGATAGACGGGGGCAGCTTTGTCTGTGCCCCTCAGTGTGAGGTAGCAGTTCTCAGTGCAAAAGGATAAAAAAAAAGAGTGATGGTGCGGTGTTAGTCACTGGCCCGCCCGAAGGATTCACTCTCGCTTAGGGAGGCATCGGGCGTATGAGCGTGTCCGTTGGGTAATAGAGTCTGTGTAAGCTCGGACCCAATGTCACAGTCCCCAGACAGGAGCTTTACTGGCCGATGGTAGGTCTCTTCAAGTGAGGGAGGTGTGTCTGACTGATTCACCAACAGTCCTGAAAGAGGATGAGAGAAATTAGAAAATACGTGAGGTCAAACACTATTCTAGTTGTGAAAAACAAGAAATATTATCGCTGTATTAAGTCAATGTGAAGTCAATCAAAACTAACATTAAAAAAATGTGTTTTCGCTAAGTGATGGCAGTAGCAATGATTTATGGGACATGAGTGAGACTTCTTCAATTTATGGCTGTCTAAAACACAGCCACAGAGCAAAGGATTGATGAATCCCTCATCACCTTTTCGGTCGTACTGGTGCGATGAGGGCGATGTTGTCACCCTGTCGTGGTTGGTGGGAAAGATGGGAGTTTGACACTCTTTCCTGACCCCGTTGGGTGTGCCATTGCAGTGTGGTTCACCAGTGTTGTGGCTGGTGAACGTTGATGTCTGGTGTGTCAGCTGATACTCCAGGCCTGAAGGGGGCGCTATCCCATGAGGGTGGTAGTTGCAGTGTTTGGAGTAACTTGTACCGTTTTCCAGGCAGTCTGTACACACATCATAGCCTGAAGCGAGAGAAGCTTGTTAACATATGATGTTATGCGAAGATCATTTAAACGGACACATTCAAAAAAATTCATCTATTTTGTAAATGAAGGTTAGAGATCTTATTGTGAACTAATAATCAATGCATACGTTTTTTTGTGTTTTTTTTTTACCTTGTACTGTTTAATCAACTTTATCACTGGAACACCTCTCTAGTGACACATGCAGGACTTTTTAAAAATCATTTAGTCACTTAAACCCCACCCCTTTCTTACAGTCCACTTCAAGCTCGCATTTATTTTTGAGTGCACCACCCACATCTCACAATCCAATCAACCCCGCACTACATTTTCTACCCTCATTTTATAGAAACTACATTCACAAGGACAAATTTCTAGCCATTAATATTTTAGACCAGGTTTTCAGTGATCATGGGAATCCTGTATTAAATGACTGTTCATATGTGTGTGACTTTCTGAATTTCGTAAACACTGTGATTGTATGTTTTAGCCATAAAACTAGAATCCCAAACGGAATCTGCAATAATAGGATCCCGCAGAAAGCTTCGCAAATTTCCAAAGAATACATTCCTAAAGTTCAACATATTTTTGACTGAACTGATTATAATTTAAGCTGCCAAGTAGAATAGATTACCATTGTCGTTACTCTCCATTTAACACATTTTGCATAGTTGAAATATATTCCACAGGTTTTTCTCTCTCAAAATTCGCTTGGAAAAGGTCAGAAGATACTTTACCATTGTTTTCTATGTGTCCGTTGGGTTGAGATCCGCCATTGGACTCCACTCGTATACACACATCCTGTCTCTCTGATAAAGTGCCCTGAGAGGACAGGTAACTGGGGACGTCAGGAGGGACAATTGTCTCGTCTATAAAAGGCAAGAGCAAAGGTTTAAAATAAAAGTCTTGTGATGTAAAAACAAAAACATTCTGAGCCAAATCTATGTGAATATACGCACCTGTGTTTACACTGCACTCCTCGCTCTTCTTCCTCGTCTGGTAGATAATACACACCCAAACTAGTGATGTCACCACAATACTGGTCACCACAGCTATGACAATGATTCCAACAGTGACAGTGCTGGGACTTGTAAAAGGCGCGCAGTCCTCGTATCGCTGGTAAACACTGAGCTGGCAGTGAGCTCGCTCTGTGCCGAGGGTGTTGGACATGACACACGTGTAGCGTCCTGCGTCCTCAAAGGTGGTGGTGCCGATCACCAAGAGCTGATTCCCTGGAGTGAAGTGGTGACGGTCGCTGGGACGAAGAGGCTCCTCCCCCTTTAGCCAGGTGATGCGAGGAGGTGGGCTGCCTAAAGCCTTGCACTGCAGCGCAACGGTTTCGCCCACCACCACATTTCTATCCTCCATTTCCTGTGCCAGATGAGGGGTCTCTGTGGGAAGATTACAGGGAATAGTTATTGAATTACATACGGACATGAGTAAATTTGCCCAAGTACTTAAAATTCCTTAAATGGCTCGACATCGGGGTTTAGTTCATGTCACAGCTGCGAATCGTAATTGTATTGGACAAAAAAAATTCTCCTTACGGTACAAGTTAAGTCTTTTTGGAAAATGGACATTTTAAATCTTACATTAGGGATGTCAGTTCCATATTTTAAAAAAAGGAGTCTGATTTCTGAACAAATGACTCCGCGAATTAGTTATTACAACAGGACCCACTCTAGACTGATTTTTGAACAAATGATTCCTATGAACTGGTTCTTTTCAGTGAACAAAAAAAAACTAACAAAGCAGAATCAGCATTGTCCAATTCCTGGATGAATGAATGAATGAGTAATGAATCAAAAATATACAGTGGGACCACTGTAGTCGGATTTCCAAATGAATGATGCTTATGAACTGAACTCGTTTTAGAGAATGAAAAGCATGTGTGTATTCCAATTCCAGAACAAATGACTCTTATGAACTTGTGCTTTTTAGTGAATCAAAAACATACATCTCCAGTGTAGTCTTATTTCCAAATGAATGACTTTTCCAGTGCAATCAGTATGCAATCTGATTCATGAAACGATTGACTCTCGAGTCAACTCTTTTTAGTGAATCAAAAACATACATCGCCAGTGTTGTCTTATTTCCAAATGAATGACTCTTGTGAACTGTTTTTTTCCCAGTGTGAGCAGTATGCACTCCTATTCATGAAACGATTGACTCCCGAAGCCAATTCTTTTTAGTGAATCAAAATCAAAGCGCAGTTTAGGTCGATTATACCACATAATGTCCATAGTAAAATGAGTACTTGACTGTTTCTGCCTAGCAATTACTCAGTCGAGACCTCAGAAACACTCAAAAATACCACTATGAGAGCCCTCAGCATTTCCTCTACTGCCTGTGACCTCTTTCCTGACCTTTCACCTTCAACCAGCACATAAAGCCCAGCTGCTTCAGACGGGGAAAGAAATAAAACATTCCTACATAGAACTAAACAGCGGTTAGCAAAACTCCAACAGCTTAATAAACAAATCTGAATTCCATAATGTAAACATTACAAAAATGACCTTACCTAGCACTGTTAGAGTGACATTGGCGGAGATCATGCCCGCCGTGTTTTTGGCCGTGCAGCTGTACACTCCCATATCCTCAGGCTTCACGTCCATGATGAAGAAGACATCATCATCAGGCATCACACGCATGCGGCGCTCTCGGGCGGCAGGGAAATCCGTACCACCATCTTTCTGCCACGCAACCTGGGGAGTCGGATGCCCTTCGGCCGCGCACTCCAACCGCGCCTTCGTGCCCGTGCGGATCGTGATGTCTCGTGGGGTCTTGACGAATGAAGGCAGTACTGTGCGCATAGAAAAGCAAAGGGAAATTAGCCCTAGCAAGGATTATTCACATAATGTTGCTGCATCAGCACCAAACAAGCCCAGCATTCATAGCTGTGACTAACTCAATTGGTGATGGGAAATGGCTTGATTTGGACGGGCATGAAACCAAAAAATGCCTCAGGACAATCAATTTGCATCTGTTGCTCCAACTGACAAGGCATGTAATCCAAGTGTACCGCTAGCAGCAGAGAAGCTAAAAAGTTCCCGAATTCTAGCGGCACAGTTTGGTCTGAATGTTCAAACCCAATTTTGCTGGTACAATTCAAACTATGCTTTCACTGAAAGAAAAGCTCTGAGAAAATGGTGCATGATGGGAACTGGTGTGATTTGTGCGTTGAAAGAATTACTTAAAATTGCCTTTAAAAGTGAAGAATTTCAGATTTAAAATGATAAATGTATGTATAAAGTAATGTTACATTATTGTATGTATAAAGTAATGTTATAAACATTATATTAGATATGTATAAGCATGTATATTATATAAATATTTAAATGATAAATTATATAAACATTATAACATATAATATTATATATGTATAAGTATGTATAATATTACGTAAATATTATGTACATTATATAAATATATATTTCAACAACAACTTAAATTCATAATATATTATTACTAAAATAATATATAATATCCAGGGTTTGGAAAAATCCATTATTACAAATTAAACTGAACTAAACTAGACCCAAAAATATTTATAAAATATATATTTTTAAAAGTATATAATGTATAATATTTATTATTAAACACATATTTCAAGCCTTTAAAGAGATGATATATTTTAGTTTTTGTTAGGTTCAAAAGTTAATGAATACTATTGTGTATTAAGCATACACTGACATTTAAAAAGCAATTATTTGTTTGACAATGAAATGCTTCCACTGGAACAAAGGATCTTTGCATGATGGGCATTTTGTGCAAATGGTATGACTGATGGTCAAACTGAAAAGTACAGCTATGTAGTTTAGGTGTGTTAAATGTACCGTTTACAGTGACGCGGGCCTTGTTAGAGTAGGAAGAGCCGAAGTGGTTACTGATGATGCACTGGTAGCGGCCCTCATGGTTGAAGGTGACGTGTCGGAGGTGGAGGATAGTGGTGTACTCCATCACCCCTCCGTCACTGGCCCGCACATGGGCGAAGTTCTCCACCTCAGCTTGGCGTAGCGTCTCCTGGTCCTTGCGCCAGGTGAAGGTCATGGGTGAGCTGCTGCTGCTGGCAGCCGTGCAGGTCAGACGCACATCTTTGCCCAATACTGCTGCCGTGGTCACAGGGTGGACTGTGATCTTGGGTTTGGGAAGATCATCTGGAAGGAAGTCAATGCATAGACACATTTTAACAAATCTCAACATTAAGTTATTTCTTTTTTGTGACTTGTTTGTTTGTCATTGACTATGGATGTAGGATATAGCACTGCTTACGACAAACAAAGCTCTGTGGTGGAGCCTGGTAGATGCTGGTGCCCTTTAAGTTCTCTGGGTGGGCACATGTGGCCTGAACGCCAGGCTGCAGCCCTCGTGTTACCAGCCACTCCGGAAACCAGTCCAGCTGGCAGTCGCACAGAAAACTATCACTCTGAATATAACTGCAGAAAGAGGGAACGAAAGAAAGAGCCTCAGCCTGATGGAGATGATTTGACAGAATTGAATTATTGTGCACTTAGCTCACATAGTAGCATCCAAAAAAATGGCTAACTTAATATAAGCATAATGTCAAATATTAAAAAATATATATGTATAAATAAAGTTATTAAAAATTTCAGACTGAAATATGTTTAAGAACGGTATTTCAAAAACAATATTCTGTTCAAAGGTTTGGGATTGGTAAGATTTTTTGAAGTCACAAAGGCTGCATTTTATTTGTTCAAAAATACAGTAATATTGTGAAATATTATTACAATGGAAATAAACGGTTTTCCATTTCAATATATCTTAAAATGTAATTTATTCCTGTGATGTCAAAAAGATGAATTTTCAGCGTCACGTGATCCTTTTAGAAATCATTCTAATATGCTGATTTGATGCTCAAGAAACATTTCTTTTTATCATTAATGTTGAAAACAGTTGTGCTGATTAATATTTTTGTGGAAACTGATAAAAAAAAATCTGGATTATTTGATGTTTTACTGTCACTTTTGATCAATTGAATGCATCCTTAATAAAAATGTCTTTAAAAAAATGTAAAGTGGACTTAAGTGCACTTAAAATAAATATTTTACATTTAAATTGTCATTAGTGATGGCATTCTATGATTTCCTTAAAAGGAAACTAAACATTTCATCATGACTTGTATGTGCATGCATGTGTATTAATTGCAATAATTTGACTGTTAACTGTCAGCCAAACATTCATGATGTTGAGAAACATTCTAACCGGATGAGTGGTTGTGCGTGTGAAAAGCAGCGCGTGTTTAATGGGACTCACAGGTAACGCAGGTTCTTCATCTTACTGAATGCCTCGGGTTGGATGGAGCGGATGGCATTTTCCCCCAAGTTCCTGTTGAGAGATTAAACAGCCCTCAGGCGTGACGAAAAGAGGACATGGGAATGTTCACATGCAGCTGCTGCACTCGCATGCAAATCTGTGGCCTATTTTTATACGGGATAACTCCGAACAAGGTGGAAAGACCCTAATATCAGATGTGGAGTTACAGCGTCTGCAGAAATGCTTAAAAATTCCATTTCTTCTACGAAACTGACCATATGCTCCATAACTGTGTTCCTGTGCAAGTTAAAGCTGGCTCTAACGAGACAAGACCAGCTGGCCTTGCAAACCACCCCGTCCTCTCCTTTTACAAAGACACTATTAAATTGCTAGCAGCCCTCTTAAGCATTTACTTTTGGCAGTAAGAGCAGAACAGCATTGTGGGATACTCACAGGTGCTCCAGAGCCTCCAGGCCCGAGAAGGCTTTCTTGGCCACCGACTTGATCTTGTTTCCAAACAGAGTCCTGCCGTTTCCAGACACGCAGGGTGAGATAAACGAGTGGGAAGAGAGAAAGAGAGAGAGAAAGAGAGTGCACAATTAGTTGGGCTGAATCTGATAAGAGAGGGGGATTGTGGGATTGGAAATCCGAACTGTGTAGAGATTAGGAGGAGGGCGAGGAATCGGGGCCCGGCGCAGCTCTTCAAAGCGTACTTTTATCTTTATTAGAATTTAATAGCGATGACAAGGTGGAGCCCAGAGCTCGAGGTCACATGAAAACGAGCTTCAGTGGTTGGAGGACGACACGGCTTGTAAAGTAATAAAAGTGGCCTTGTCAAGGCTATGGTTCAAACCCCTTGTAGGGGCTAATCCTGCTCGCTCTTCAAAAGCAGCCGTACACACACGCACCGCGGGACGGCGAAGAGGAACGGGCTCCTTCGGGGATGTAACCCCCAACCCAGATGACACGATTTCCATTCTTAAGCACGTTGGACCAAAATCAAGCCCCTGATCAGTGCACTTCCTGTCCAAGAGGGCTCGAGACTCCTCAGTCAGCACCGTGAAAGCCAGCACCTCCTCATATAAACCAGATTTGACACCTGACTATGTTGTCGTTTCAATCAGGGGATGATCTTCCTGACCTTGGATGGGCGGATATTGGCTCACAATCTAGAGACGTGTCTAGGGCTGTTGCTTGCTGTGATAAACATGACCTTCACAGCAGCAGAGAACAAGTAGAGATGCACCGATATTAAAATTCCAGCTGATAATGATAGTCTGATCATTATTTTCATGCTATGGCTGATAACCAATAAATGACCCAAGTTAAAAATCTATATGAATCTATAAAAAGCTTCTTTTTTTTTTTTATCTATAATTTATTAAAAAGCTTTTTTTTTTATCTATATTTTATCTGAAATTAAAAATAAATAAAAAAGTAAAAAATAAACACATTTTTAAATCCCAACATAGTAATGTTAGATTCGTTAGACCAGTAGATTTTTTAAATTGATTTTGAGATTTGCTAAAGATTACAATTGTTATTAAATTATAAGCGTTTATAAACATCAACAATGGACAGCAAAGAAATTCTAAATGTAAAAATAGGGGAAATTTATATAATAGGAACATGCAGAATTATTATATTGATGGATAACAAAAAAAAACTAAAAAAGATGTAAATGCTTTACAATAAGGTCCCATTAGTTAACATTAGTTAATGCATTAACTATTGTAACTATCAATGTGCAATAAATGTGTTACAATATTTATTAATAGTTAATAAAAACGCAACTGTTCACTGTTAGGTTATTTTAGCTCAGGTCCTTTAAATAACAACAGATACAACTTTTTATTTAAAAAAATGTATTAGTAAATGTTGAAATTAACATTAAGATTAAGAAATACTTTAGAAGTATTATTCATTGTTAGTGCATGTTAACTAACATAGTTAACTAATATGAACAAATTAAACCTTATTATAAATGTTACCAAATAATATAATAGGATGTACATTTTTATACTTTATAAAACTAAGAAATGAGCTATAAATTAAAATGTTATATTAAATATTAAATCATATTAAAGAGCCACTCAAAAATGGCTCTTTATTAAATAAAGCATTCATTTAATTGTCAAAATTTGTTTTTTTAAATAACTAAAATCTCACCGCTATAGTGAAGTTTCATGAGTCGCCTAGTTTAATAAATATGTGCCCAGAAAACCTAGCCTCTGCCGTGTCTGTCAGCGGCCTGATGGTCTGTGTGTGTGCGACGGCATCTGTCATCTCCTGAAAGACTAAGACATCACCTCCACTCATCTCCTCAGGCCCCCCCACCATTCCTGAAGCAACCACCCATCTGCAGGTCATCCTCTGGGCAGCCTCGAGTCCTGGGCTTCCTTACCAACCCTATCATTCAAAAGCTCTAGTATTCCAAATAGAAACCATTGAAATAGATTCTAACTGGATCTGTTGACATCATGGGCAGGGTCACACATGGAATCTGTGTGCAAATATTTGGAGCGTACAAATGATTCACAAGACAATTATCAAAAATTGTACCTAAAATCTACTAAAACTTGAGTCATTCTCTCATTTACTATAGAAATGGTATTGGCATTTACTATAGAACCCCGTATTGTGGTAAGAAAACAATGGAAACGACTTTAATGTTGTGCGCATCGATCTCCAATTCTCACTCGCATATTCCCAGGCAGGGTGAATAGGGTTTCTGGCAGGGTGGCTGTCAGGATTTGGCGAGGGATGTGCATCAACAGGCGGCTTCCGCAGATTTGCGAACCTCCGCTCCCATAACAAAAGGCGCAGATCGGTGCGGTTGATGTGTGTGAGCACACCCCCTCCTCCGCCTGCCTCCCTTTTTATGCCCTCGCTGATTCCATCACAACAGCAAAGCCAAGAGCTCATCTCCTATCGGTCAATGATGAATAGCGTTCGCTCCAGTACTCAAACTCAAATGACCTCCACCACTAAGACTTCCCTTCCCAAATCTGCACTGCATCAAATATGAGCCTCGTGCAAGATGCGGGTTGAGGTTACCTGCGCTTCCTCTTCTTTTTGAGTCAATAAACATGACATTTTCTTGGAAAAGTGTGGCCTGATTTTGTACTATGCATGTGCATACAATGTCATGTTTATTGTGGAGCAGGATATTAGGGATTTCAATTGTCATGGTTGCAACTGGTTTAAGAATGTTCAAAACAACGTAAGTGCAGAGAGAAAGGAAAGAGCAGAACACTCACATCTTGTTGAGGTTTTCGAGGCCAGTGAAGGCCCCATTGGTGTCCTCTATAGTGCCAGAGATGTCATTGTGATCCAACTCCCTGCAGAGAAAAAAAAAAGAAGAGAAATTAGGAAAGAGACAGAGAATATGGAACAATTTACATTTGCTAAGCTCCGCCCACCTTGGTTGCTACCAAGTTTAGATCTTCCCCAAAATGTACTGGAAACTTCTATGAACAGTGTTTTTTTTATTAAATATGTACATAAATTGGATAAATAAATATATATTTTTTGGAAAATATTCTTTTGTGAGCTGGAATGAAATTTTATGGAATAAAAATGTACATATATGCATGCATTTTACATTTATTTTAAATGTTAATAAAAAAGTATTACATTTTATTTTCAACTTATTTTATATGTATATAAAATAACATTTAATGAGTGTTAGAGCATTTTTTTTTTCAATCATTTCTGTAGAACAAAATGAGGTAGGATTGGTCAGTAATGTTTTTAAGGCGGTGCTCAGCGGAGGGTCAATGCCTCGTCCATAAACCGCTGACAGATGTTCAGCAGTGGCACAAGCTGCCCTGGACACCTGGTTAAAAACAAGAACGTCCAACAACACTCTCTTTCTTGCTTTCTCTCCCTCTCTTTCCCTCTGCCAACCAAGCACATTCTTTTCTTTGTGAATTGTGACATTAAGGAGCGCAGCAACGCACAGGCCAATGCATGAATAATGCATGACAGCTGAAAGCGTCTTGCACAAACACAACTCTTTCACACAGTTGCACACATATACTCACTCTGACAGCCGTTTGAATCAGTCACCGCACCAACCATGTTGGCAGGTAAAGGCACATGGGCATACGCATAAAACAGCTTCAGACGAATCTCAAACAAGCCTGGACGGTGCCAGCGGCCTGCCTACAAGACCTAACTTTCTGATGAAAATCTCTAAACATGACGGATGTGGCTGGCCTGTTCCTCTCATTTAAATAATCATGCTTTTGAACACATTTTTCACTGAAACTTGTGACTTAAAGCCCAAAGTATACAGTTTTTGCATGCAACTACTTCAAACAATAGATGGCTGTTTGTATGAGGGGATAATGAGATTCTCACATCGCAGACACTAAACAAGAATGAAACTTTCTAGTGCACGTGTTCGCCAAGCTCTCAAATGAAGTATACTTTGAAAGGCTGTGCGCTTGGCTGTACGCATACGCCAAGCAATCGCATCAAAACTCATGTATACTTTGGGCTTTAGATGGTATAAGGTGAGGTCACATTTACCATTGTTCTGTGAATTTCCGTGGGTGAAATCCAGTCATTTCAATAGGAATCCACATAATCGGGAATGTCACGCGAGGGAGTATGATTTAACTGCATAGATTTTGTATTATAAATTTGCAAATGCGCCACATTGACCAACAGAAATTTGCTTGGATTGAAAGGGACTTCTGTGTGAGCTGTGCTTCATAAATTGCTACACTCGTGATCGCACCTTTACAATGTTTTGGTGGACTTTTAATGGTATTCTTTGAAGTACTATTGTTTATGATTAGTAATCATCTCATAATACCATCTGATGCCATTTTTGTAAGCGGGTCCCTGTGTTTCTATGCTATTAAAAAAAGATTGTTGTCGCTGAAAAAGAATAAATGTCTTTTTGAGGTGAGAGGGTGAAGGAATTGAGCCAGTTCCCTCCAGGCTGACAACCGCCCCCTTGGCTCTTTCTGTTACTTTCCCTCCATGCCTGGGCTTGGCTGCCAATTTCCTATTCTTTCTGGCTGGCTGCTTGTGAATGGACCCTGGCTTGTTAATGACAGTAAGGGCGGAGGCCCCCAGGCCTGACCCCCACCACCTCGGCTCAAAGACGGTCCGGTTCTGGTCTCTCACACCCGACCAGGCCTTCTCTCGCCCGGCCAGAAGCGCGCACCAATTAAAACCTCCCCTGCTTCTTTTCAACGGGAGCCCAAGCAAGGCACTAAGGCCATGATTAGATTAGAACTGGCTCAGAGAGCGAGTGAGGGAGAGAGAGAGAGAACGATATAAAGGAAATCAAGCAAGTAAGACATAAAGGAAGGACGGAACAAAAGAAAACAGAGGCCCTCACAATCGCACTTCACAGGCCCCTTCCCCCCACACTCTGCCCACTGCCAGCATCGCTGAGGGCCGTGTTGTGCCTTGGCTTGTCACCCTACTGTGAAAAAGCCTTCAACTAAGAAAGTAAAGACAGAATTCTCCTCTCTTTTCTCTTTTGAGACACTGAAAGAGGGGGGCATGAAGTGGCGGTTGAGACTTTGTGTGTCTATAGAAGTCAGGCCGGAGAGTTGGTCTCCCATAATGCCTTTCACTGTGCAGGGGGAAAAAAAAGAGGTTGCCTCAACTAGGAGGCCTTGAGCAGGGTGCACATGTGCATCCAACTTTGGTGGGAACCAACAAGGAAACAAAGAAGAAAAGAAACCAGAAAGTTTTCTCACCAGACTTAATGGCTAACGGCTACTTTAGCAAATGCCACTAAATCAATCAACACCTTTTTCTGCCACAGGTTTAATTCATTTAGAAACTAAGACTGTTTTGTGTAACCATTTCATGAAGGGAAACACTGTCTAGAACGATTGATTTCAATGGGGATGGTGTGTTACTGACACAAGTGCATATGTAGGCATTTTTTGTAATAATTTTTTGAGAGGCAGGACTCTTATTTTTATGTATATTTGTACTATTTTTTATTCTTTTTTATCTGTTTTTCTTTACTATTTCGTAATTTTTTTAAATTTTATTTTCTATATTTGTTACCATTCATTTGACCATTTTATGACTGATATAAACGTGACTCAGTGTGACCGAGCAGTGGCATAATGGTTGGCATGTAGACTTCCAAACCACTGTGCCACAGCTTTGACACCATCAAGTGTTTTTCACATGCAGGATTAGTCTCAGTTCAGGATCCCAGAGGTTTCCTCACAGGGTAAGAACACTTACAGCGTACGTAGTGAACTAAGGCCTCTGAACGCTCCCTCCGTGATGTGAATGATGGAATTGTGTCCCAAACGCAGCGAGTTCAAATTCACCAGCTTGGCAAAACTACCCTCAGACAGCTTCGTCAGGTTATTATAGGACAAGTTCCTGAAAAAAATGGAAAAACAAACAAGAACTGCGTTCAACTTTTGCATGTCCATATTGTGGTATCCTCGATTAGCTTTTTCAATGTTTATCACAGAAGGTTGATGTCTCATCAGGCAGTCTTGTCCACGATGCAATAACAGCCATGTCATAAACCTATCTGCAAAATCATGGCGGACCACTCAGCTGATACCACAGTCAACATGCCCTACCAATAAAGCCTTGTTATCCCCACAACGGACAAGAGTGTTAGCTAGAGGAAGATATCGCACAATACGCTTGACAGTACTGCGCAGTGTATACACACATTTACCCAGATAAGATCACTTTCACTCAGGTACAGATCTCTGTGTAACACTTGGCAGACGTATACGTGGAGGATTACGCTGTTTTCTTTAACTAGCATCAGGAGAGATGAGTGAAAACGGTGCTGAGCTCCTAAGCGCTGGCAATCCCGTGCATCATTAGGGGATAAACAGAGCTTATCTACAGCAAGACGAGGAGTGCTGTGCGTTTAGTGCAGTAGGTGATACTGCGGACAAATGCTTCCGTGTAATGTAAAGATTGGGTGCGATTACATTTTTTTTACCAGGTGTCAAATTTGAACAATAATCCTCTTGTAGATTATATTTGTTATACACAACCGTTCAAAAGTTTGAGGTAAGTTAGATTTTGTTTCAAGAAATTAATACATTTATTCAGCAAGGCTGCATTAATCTGATCAAAAGTGACGGTAAAGACATTTACAATGTTACAAAAGGTTTCTATTTCAAATAAATGCTGTTCTTTTGAATTTTCTATTCATTAAAAAAAATGTATAATGTTTTCACAAAATTTGAAGCAGCACAACTGTTTTCAACATTGATAATAATAAAAAAAAAAATGTTACTTGAAGACCAAATCATCATATTAGAATGATTTTTGAAGGATCATGTGACACTGAAGACTGGAATAATGATGCTGAAAATTCAGCTTTGGCATTAAAGGAATAAATTACAATATATTAAAATAGAAAACAGTCATTTTAAAATTGTAATAATATTTCACAATACTGTTTTTACTGTATTTTTTATCAAATAAACGCCGCATTGGTGAGCATAAGAGACTTCTTTCAAAAAAATTGTACCAACCCCAAACCTTGAATGGTAGTGCATTTATGTACAAATATCTGAAAAGCATCTTAAAAAGAGCAGATTTTTATAGATTCTAAATCATAAATGTCATTCTAACATTCGTCAAGCAACATTGTAGAAAAACTACATGAAATGCACACGTCTGCGCTCTTATACCATAAAAGTTACAATAATGAATTATGATTCTTATTATTTTAAATAAATATATATAAATGTAATAAATAAATTAAATAAAACTCTATTATCCTTTAAAACAATTTTTTTAATTTATTATTTTCAGTTACATTTTTTGATTTAAGTTTTATTTTTTTATATATACTGAAAAAGAACGAGTAGTAGAGGAAATGAGAGATATCTCACAGTTCTTTGAGTCTCTCACAAAAGCCCCATCCCTCAGGGTTAAAGTAAGAGATGGAGTTGTTGGAGAGGTAGAGCTGCAGGAGCGACTCCAGACCGTACAGAGAGCCGCTGTTCACCTCCCGCAGATTGTTATAGTCCAGGTGCCTACAGATGACAAATGCACACAATATAATAACTGTATGATGCAAAGAGATTCACTACATGTGGTGGATATATATTTTATTGCAGGTCACTTTGGTTGGAAATATAAAGTCAGTTAAAAAATATAAATGTACTATCAATGGTCTATTGTGACAACTATTAAATTTGTAAAAAGATTCGGACTCACAGAGCCCTCATCCGGGCGAGACCCCAGAACGCCCCATCTGTCAGCTTGCTGATGTTGTTTCTCTGAAGCTTGAGAACTTCTAAACTGCTCAAACCTTGGAAGGTGAGTCCCTCGATCAACCGCAACCTGTTCCTGCTCAGCTCCCTACAAAACACACAATTAGAATGTGATTAAAATAAATGACCAAAAAGGTACTTGAGGAAATGTCCACAGCATGATATTCTGAAGACATTAAAAATAACAGTTATTTATTGGCATCTATGGTTTCATATAGAACCTTTAACATCCATGGAACCTTTCCATTGGACAAAAAGTGGTAAAAGTTTCTTCAGATTATCAAAATATGTTTCACACTGGGATAAAATGGTTCTTTTAAGAACTGTTTACTGAAAGGTTCTTTGGGAACCCAAAATGGTTCTTATATTTTTGAAAACTTAAGAGCGTAGAATTGTAAACGGATAGCATGTCCAGCTGACCATCAGGTCACATAAAGCAGCTCTTCTCCCTCTTTGATGTCATTACTAACTAACCTATTGTTCTCGCTCACCAACATAGCTGTGGCTTTGTGGTTGCTGAAATGCACTCCAGGTGTGTGAGAGGTTTAATATGAGCTTATGTTGCCTCATTCATACATAGATTCAGTATCACTCTGTCCACCTGAAGAACAAAGCATATTTTTGATGGAAGTCTGATATGAGCAGAAACAAAGAGCTTAGGCACAGATGGTTACGCTTGGGGCAAAGAGGGATCCATAGATCTGCAGTGGGGTGAAAGAATTGTTCTGCTCTGATGTTTACCAATGGTCTTCTGACCAAGAATGTTGATACGTTTAATATAACATCTGGAAACAAGTGTTGGGGGGGAGGTACTTTAAACTGTAGCTTCCAAAGTTGCTGAATAATTTAAATATAGTTTAAACTACTCAAGTAGTCATAAATTAAAAGTCGATTAACCACCCTTTTGAAAACGCAATTGCACAAAAACAACAATTGAACCAATGACTTTATACTAATGCAACCAAGTCAAAAACAGTAGTAGTTTAGAGATGTAGGGTTTTGTCACATTACCCTTTAGTTTACATTGGAAACCTTCTTGTGTTCGAAAATAGCTGGAAGAAGTGCAATTAAAAGGAGCAAAACCTGGGGGGTCTTGAGTTTAATTTTAACTTGACAGGCCATCTTTAAAACGCAGCATACATGGTGCATGCCGCTAAAAAAAAAGCCATGTGAATTGTGCTACAATTCAATTTACATTTCCCCTACCCAAAAGAAGTAACTTCTGGAAAAAGGGTTTTACTATGTTGCCACTTTGATCGAAGCACATATGTTAACAATCAAAACTAACAAAAATACATGTAAAAAAACAATAAAAATACCATTCAAAAAAATTGGGGTCAGTAAAAAAAAAAGGTAATGTTTTTTTAAAGTATAAATATTAATTATTATAAATATCATTAATATTATAAATAACTTTTTTTATTTTAATATATTTTAAAATGTAATTTATTTCTGTGATGGCAAGGTGGAAATCACTTGGAAACTGATTTTTTTTTTCTCTTCAGGATTCTTCAATAAATAAAGTTCAAAAGAGCAGCATTTATTTCAGATATAATTTTTCACTGTCACTTTTGATCAACTTAAGTCCTTGTCCTTAGAAAGTATTCATTTCTTTCTTTCTGACCCCAAACCTTTGAGCGTGTGTATGGACAGTGTAGTGCACTCACAGTTGTGTGAGCTTGGGCAGCTCCAGGCCTTTAACAGGAAGGTGGGTCAGTCGGTTCCGGCTTAGTCTGAGGATCTGCAGACTCCCGGCGAGGTTCTTAAGCGCCCCGAACTCCAGATGAACAATCTTATTACTGCTCATGTGCCTACAGAGATGAAATATCCCTCTTCAGATTATGAAAGAATACGATGTTACATGAACACAGATGTTCACAGTTACATCTATTTGAAAGAGAGAAAATGAGTGCGTTTCTTACAGGTCCTTGATTTGTAACCCCGGAGGGAAGCAGTGCTCTCTCAGCTCTGTGATGTCATTATTACTCAGATCTAGCGTCTCCAGAGCAGAGAAGTTCTGCAGCAGGCTCCCCTCCAGTCTGCGGATTTTATTATGGTGCCTAGAAGGGGAAAAAAGAACATATCTATTATAACTAACTCTCTACACAGCTGTACAAACCTTCACTGAGTGTTTAATATGGCTTCATGTGAGACTCTGGACAGATTACACACTAATCTATTTTTTTTATGTCTACACAGATCAGGCAAAAAAAATGGAATATCCTGACAAAAACTAAGACTGTAGATCTATCCTTGGTTACTCTAGACTTATAATTATCAGGTCACGTTATCGCAGTGTTTTTTGTTTTATTAGTGCATTTGCAACTATGTTAAACTATATGTTGGCCCACATATCTGTGCTGATAGGCAGCTGTCTGCTCTAACCACATGAGGCTCTTTCGGAGAGAATGTGTCAATAGGGCTTTGAAGCCCAATGGAGACTTGTTTCCACACACGCCTTCAGAAGTGCCAAGTGACTGTGGCTAGATACGGTAACTTGATTTGTCAACACACACATGCAAACGCACAAACACATACAGGCCTGGAATCCCAAACAAAAACCCAGCAATGGTGACAAATATCAGTCAGATGAAAGATTCATCTAAACCTGTGTATGTCTGTTTCTGTACATAAAGCTTTGGGTGCAACAAATAAACTAAATATATTATGACTCAAATAACTAATAAGACAACTATATGCCTCTTCATTTCAGCTTTAAAGCAAATTTTCACACCAAGTGAAAGACAAGATTTTAAACCGAAACAATGCATTTCTATGATATGCATTACACCGAATTTTCACTGGACTCTGTGTTAATACTTTTGATGCAAAAAATGTGTTATGTTTGTGAATAATTTAATTGTGTTTAGTCAGAAAAGTGTGTAAAAAATCTGACAATCAACTTTTCCCCCCAAATCTTAAATCATGAATTGGATTTGGATTAGATTTGCTGTGAAGAGTTAGTGTTAGTTTGTGCATATTTGAACATTTTAGTTTCTTTAGTCACACAAAGGTATAAAAAATCCGGAATCCAATCTGTTTTTAATGTTCTGCATTGTATTCAGATTAGATCGTGAACACTTGTTTTGTTTGCGAATATTTCAAACTCTTGTTTTGACTCAATTCAGTCAAAAGTAAAACGCATCAAATTTCAAAACAAAACTTAGAGTGAACATTTTGTTGTGTTTGTGAATATTTTGTGTTTTCTTGTCATTTAGTTAGTCAGGCTCGGTGTGAACTGTTGTTAACGTGGTAAAGACAAATCAATAACAGTTTTCTCTCAAGGGGGCTTTGGATTTCTGTCCTTCCCCCTTTTTTCTTTGCTTCTATTTCTCTTTAGGGTTGAGGCATGAGAAAGCAGCTGACTTAAGAATCACACTTGTTTTTGCCGGCCACGGAAGGAATGGCGAGGTCAAGCTCTCCACATCTGGAATTTGTTTTGGGGTAGTTTCAGAGTAAGCCATCCCCACACTGGAGGATGGGACAGTACTAAAGAAAAAAAAAAGAAAAGAAAATCTCCCTCTATTAAACTTGCTACTAAATAACAAAAAAAAGTAATGGAGAGGGCTTAAGGAAATGACGTTGCATAAGATGAAAGCTTAGGTTACAAGCTTTGGGGTAAATACCATGGGATATGAATATGGTTCATTCAATACAATAATATCCATGTACTCTGGAATTACTATCTGCTACCATTTCTATATCATGGTACCGCCACAGTACTCTTTTTGCACGGATACAATGGGCCAACTGAACCTCATATTCAAATATTCTCCATACCAAATATGAGAGATATTCGGTCGAACCTGAAACATCCTCCATTGAGGCTGGCTAGTCATGCTCAACGTTCCAGCACCTGCACTATGATCAA
This sequence comes from Leuciscus leuciscus, assembly GCF_965113295.1. Taxonomy (NCBI): domain Eukaryota; kingdom Metazoa; phylum Chordata; class Actinopteri; order Cypriniformes; family Leuciscidae; genus Leuciscus; species Leuciscus leuciscus. The sequence continues at coordinate 16,805,082 of NC_138747.1, read as the reverse complement.
TGCTAACAGGAAACCCTACAAAGACCAGACAGACAGGCCCATACAGCGAAGACGAGTTTGTGCTGGAACAACAAAGCCTCCTTATTCGGCTTCCCAATACTGCGTAAATCTCACGGTAAACACACGGTCCGCTGAGACCAAGAGGGGATTTCTGCTCTGGTTGTCTGCTGGCAGGTGTTCTGTGGGAGCCTAATAGACCAGCAAGGCCTTTCCCAGTGAAGACGGGACCCGGCAGACACGCAGATGCTCCCTGGGTTGACCGTTTAACCGGAATTCTGGGTGGGAATTGTGAGAAGAGGGGAAAAAGAAAGAGGAATGGAAGGACAGAAGAAAGAGCGAGCGAGAACGACGGAAGGAAAGAGAAAAGGAGGGAGTACCCCCACTGTCCCACCTGAATAAACAGACAGAGGGTATGGATGAGGACGTGTGCTGTGCTTACCGCCCTACAGGATGTTCCTGTGACTAACAGAGCACTGAGACTCCACTGAGTAGCAGGTCAACAGCTGGTGACCTTCTCCGGGCAAAAAAAAACATGCTGACGTTAAACGAGAGAAACGGTCCACTCTCATGCGCTGGCCATCCCAGGCCTGAATCCGTTTTAAAGTGGTACTGCTGGGATCTGCTCAGATCTAGGATCAGACTTACCACATCTGGGTTACAGCAGATCCGAAAACAGACCCAAGGCAAAACGATACTTTACAAATAGTTTACAAAGACTTTGCTTGTGGTTTAGTTGTTTTTCTTACACTTGTTTGGGTTAAACTGAAATACTATAGCTGGATTCCAAACCAATGTCTGGATCAGTGTCGGAATCAGTTGTTGGGGAGAGAGAGAGAGTGTGGGAGCTGAATGTCTTAGCCAGTTAATCCAACCAAAGCAGCACCGCACAAAGGATAAGAAGGTTAGCTGCTTTAGGCAGCATTGATTGGCTTATCTGCTTGATGAACTCTGAAAGTAAGGAGAAGAAATGGTGTGGGAAGGTTTGTGAAGGGTGTTCTGAGACCTCAAAGATTGTTTCAGGAAGGGATGGATCGGAATGGTTGTCCAATAGCTAACGAGACCTATATTTTTTATTTGTTTTAAAGGGATAATTCACCCAAATCACCCATTATGTCGTTCCAAATCTGTGAGACTTATTTTGTTCAGCAGAACACGAGAGTACATATTTTGAAGAATGTTGCTAACCAAATAGGTTTTATTATGATTGACTATTATTGTATGAGAGAAAAAAAAGGATTTTTTCAGAATATCTTATTTTATGTTCCACAAAAGAAAAAAAGTCATCCAAAGTCCGGTTTGGAATGAAATGAATTTCATATATAAATTCAATACCCTTACAAGTACCACTGCTATATCCAGCAAACCAGATTTTGCAACAAATTTACTTTGTTGCAAAGTCTTCAACAATTAAATAAAAAAAAAGTCTAAATGAATAGATCTTCAGTTAGTCAGTTAACACCACTTAGTCAAATTTCTTTAAAGCAGGGCTCAGTAGTTTCGGGATTTCTTCACTGTATTCTCGCTTTTTGCTCGCAGGTTTCTCTCTAGAGCTCCCCCCACAGCTTCGGAATAGATATTTGACAACACAGTTGTAAAAACTCGTTGGCGATTCTCAGACACCAGAGGCTAGTAGATCAACGACATCGAAGCAGACGGGACATTCTTTAAAACGTCTTCTTCATTCGGGTTCAAACAGCGTGAGGGAGCGCAATAATGAAATGCATTTTAGCAGATTTCTTTTGGCCGTTACATCGCGAGACCTGATATCACACGATACTTCCTGACGCGGCGGCCGGCGGCCCGCAAGTGCGTATTTTCCGCTCATGGGCACCGGGGGGTGCGAAACGACCACCATTCAACCCGAAATAAGTAATATAACCATTCCAATGACTCCGAAGCTGTTCAGTTAAGGTAAAAAAGTTACTTAGATCCCCTTTAAATAAGTAATTTTTTTTTTCTTTTTCTTTTTTTCACAACCCTAACATTAGTCAGGGAAGCCAAACAATTAGTTATTGCTGGGTCCATAAAGCAGCAATAGTAACAGATTTATCCAAACCAACAAAAAAGGACACATGGTCGTTTGAGCATTGTCACTATATGACTGTGTGATATATGAAAGTTTCAATAAATTTTGGGCAATTTAATATTTAAGAATATTACTTTTGGCGACAAAGTTTTACAACACCGTTAATATATCAGTGATTTATTGTGATTTTTATTTGGCTATTATATATCCTAAAAAGAGATGCATAACTTTATATAAAAAAAAAAAATTAAAAAAAAGTTTACTTCTCTTAAAACATTGAGTCTAATTAGTAACAATGGCAAATTTATGCCATAGTGAAAAGTCGTTTAACAGATGAAACAAATTGATATAATATCAAGATCAATGTGACAATCAAGCGGTTTAACATAAATAAATATGGGCTCCAGACCCCCATCCCCCCACCCCAAATCCTACCATACACCTTAAACACCTAGCAAGAGTAACATCTGTCAAACACTTCCCAGCAGTTGAGAATCACAATGAACTAAAACGCCACAATGTGCATCTGTACTATATGCTGTGGCAGTAAAAAGTGAGACCAGATGTCCAACATCAAACTGTTTGAATACGACTGTCAGCAGTCAAAGGAAAAGATTAAAATCAGTAGAATGCCGACTCTGCTGTTTAAACACTTCACTAGAGAGAGGGGGAAAGAGAGCGCTACTGTTTAAATGCCGTACTCGGTTCAGATGAAACGGGGCATTGAGGAGTTTGGTGTTGGTGACAGACGAAGCAGTATTTTAGTGCTGGCTCTGTGGCCGTATCACAGGGGGCTGCTGTCCGACAGCATTCCAGCTGGTGAACTCAGAGGGAAGGAATTCTGCGAGCGTTCCGAACAAGAGCCACGAGCAGGAGTAGGGTCAGGTGTTCCTCACAGGTGGAAATCGAGAACTCTCGCTCTTTCTGTTCCTACCCCTTCATCCGTCTGTATCAGTAACCATCCGATCTCGCCCCCTTTCCGACTGACCCCTCCCCCATTTCTTTTACAGTAAACCATTTGATTGACAGCTACAGCTGGGCGTTCTACTACATTCAGCTGTGCGGCTCAAAAAAGACGAGCCCTTCCCGATATGCAGCGACCCTCTATAGCAACAGGCCTCGAACCAGGGCCAAAAAAAGAAGCACCCTTCCATTTGGACCTACATTCCCTGATCATCACCCCCCCATTCCAACCTTTCCCGATATCCTCCAAGCACAGCTAGCAAGTGTAATATCAAATGTTCCAATCCTGTGAATTGAACTGAGCAGGATTTTCATCATTTCTGGGAGATGGTGATTAACTGTAAATCAATGAGGTCACACCATGACAGCACAACTGTCCGCTATAAAGACAACGATCGCTTTACCGCTCAAATGAACGACACATTTGGTAGTGGAAAGATATATTACAGATGGGAACATGATCCGTGCAGAAGACAGATTACTGCTGGGATATCAGTCGGTGTGAAGGAGATGCAGGCAAACTGGTGCTCTGAAACAGGGATATACACACTGAACTTATATGACTTGAGTCTATAACCAAGCATTATTTAAAGTGTGTAAAGGTAAAATATTTGGACAATTTGATGTAAAGAAATCACTGCTTGAAAACAGCATTGTTGTTTTTTTTATTCTTCAACCATTTTGTAGCTCTGTTTGGTCACACTTTATAGCACTGAAATTACAGACTTCACATTTGATATTAGTTTAAGTATAAACCTGATATTCATTACTAACATTTGCATCTTGTGCAAATCTGTCTATGTTACTATAATACTGTAAAAAAGCAAAAACACTCATATTCACAGACCATAAATGTATACCTGGATGCTGAGGAAGGAATGGGCTCAACCGCCAAGAAACAAACACAGAAACACATGATCACCCCAAATAAGGTAGTAATTCTCCAGGGTAACACTAGTAAAGGCAGTTTCACTAACACAGCCAGCAACAACTAAACACCGTCCAGAGGTGGGAATTTTTAGGCTTGCACAATCCGATTTAAAAACGACAAAAATATTAAACAAGTAACAAATGGAAGGGATTTACTTCAAGCCTGATTTGCTAAAATTGAAATATTCCTTAAATAAAATAGGACTGTTCACACCATGCAAACAATAATTTGTGTTGTGTATAGAAAGTGCCAACTCAGCAGCATGCGTCATCATAGCGCATCACACACTGATGTTTACTTACAATAACAGTGTAACGACTGTTGCTGCTGCGTCTCCAAATGAAGGGATGGATGTCAGCTCATTGTGGTCAAGCCTCCTGTCAATCAAAAAAACAGGACAAAATCCATGTTAAATAATATAATTACTGATACGTTTTGAATAAACTTTCTTAATAGATATATTATATTTGAAATATATATATATATATATATATATATATATTTTTTTTTTTTTTTTTTTTTTTTTTTTTTGGGGGGGGGGGGGGGATATGTATTTCATGTATTTTGTGATAAATATATTCATAAATAAAATAAATCTGATATATTATATAATTAACAATATAATAATATATATTTTTACCATGGTATATATAAATTATACATAAATTACACACACATATACATACATACACACACACACACACAGTAACAGTGACCATCCACACACTGAGAGAGAAAGTAGGCCCGTCTGGCAGAGGGCCAGACACAGTCCCTCGATGTATTAAATATTTACAGCGCAGGTTAGTGGCTGGTGTCGGGTGATGATGGAAGGCGCTTATAATAGCAAACCTCTTTATTCCCAATCTCCGCCACTTTCAGGACAATAGCCACCAGCTAAAGTACTTAAATATCCAATAGCACTGACAGCACGCTTTAAAATGATTTATGACCGATTGTGGCTAATGGCTGTAATTAACATTATTACACCATTTAATGAACTTCATTCAATTGCCTCTCTCTGTGGGGCTTTAGCTGTGGGAATGTTTTCTAGCCAGGATCAGAAGTGGTTTATATTTTACACGTAGAACTAACCAGCACTTCCACTCAGAATTAAAGAGTCGTCTTATAAATTATAAGCTTATAGATGCATCTTTGTCCTGAAACCAAACGTTGGCCGTAAAGTTTGTGAAGGCCGACAACATCCTGTTACAGCTCTTTCAGAAAGTTGCTAGCATGCTAATTGATTTCATTAAGCAGGGACAGATTTCCAGCTGACATTGGGCCGATCTACAGGAGGTTTGGACTCCGAGACATGACGGGGACATGGGACTGTTCTACTCACACTTCTCTCAGGTTGGGCAGATTGGAGAGGATGTCCATATCGACTGCTGTCAGCTTGTTGTGGCTCAGATTTCTGAGTGAACAAAGAGAGGGAGGGGAAGAGAGAGAGAGAGAGAGAAATGTATTAAAACACTTTAGTCAGACGCTCATAACGGTCGACAGACGCTACTCCTTCAGTAAAAAGCGGTGACATGAAAACGATCGCATTTCCCTCATGAGCAGACCCATTCAAGCGCCCTAAATCTCTCGCCTCACTATGTCTACTTTGCCAGCAGCAGCTTTCAACAACACACCGAACAGTCTATCAGTCCGGTTCATCACTGAAACGTGTCATATCGACACTTATGGCCCATAAATCAGAAACATCAACAGCCTCCTTTAGCGGGACGTCATCTTCATTTCAGCGCGGTTCAGGCGAGCACTCATCCAGGGGCTTCAGATCGGGCTTGGCAGAGCGCTGACCTCCTGCTCTCCCTGCTGAAATGTCAGAGATTGATGGCGCTGTGATCTATAAAGCTCCTGTCAGCTCTGTGGTTTCTTCCTTCGCTCCTCGGCTACTGCCTGCTCAGATTTTCCTTTCGGATGGGCAGCACCATTCTTGTATTGTTTATAGATGGAGTAAATGGTTTAAAAAGGGAATCTTTGACTGAATTTATATTCAATCTTAGGAGAGTATTGAAATTTTGGCAGTGCTTTTTTTCAATTTTTATTTTTAGAGAATGAGAAAGCAGGAATGGAAGGCGGGCGAGTTGGATTCAAACAGGAATTTCCCAAACAAACACCAAGGCTCAACATGTCTGGATCATATCAAATGTTTTTAACATAAAAGTATTTTTTTTAAAGTACAATTAAAAGAAAGATTTATTATGATCAATGTTGAAAAAAATTATTATTGTTGTGAAAACTGTGATCATTTATTTCAGGATTCCTCAAAAGAACAGCATTCATTTCAAATAGAAATCTTTTGTAACATTATAAATGTCTTTACTGTAACTTTGCTGAATAAAAGTATTAATTTCTTCTTTTTTTGACCCCAAACTGTTAAATACTTCTCAATATTTATTTTTACAAGAATATTCAAGGTCAAATACTTCTATTTTAAAGGAATAAGCTAGCTTAAATGCTTCATATATTTTGTATACAAATATTGCCGGTTAAATATTGCACTATATTTTTTTTAAAGGAATTTTCAGGTTAAATTCAAGTTAAACCACTAACAGTTACGCATGTACAATGGAAGTTGAGTGACTGGGCTTTTGGAAGTTCAGGCCAATAGAAAGTGTAATAAGAAGTGTCCACATGTACAATCCGTTTAGAAAGCGGTTTGTTCCCGCAAACACAAACTATTGACTTTCGGATTATCTTCAACTCCCTGACTGACAGACTCAATGACGCACCCATCTCTAGGTCCACTTAGTAGAGTTAGCTAGCTGTTTTAATCGGCAGCTCATCTGCGCTTGTAAAGAAAACATTGGATGATTGTTTTTCCATCTGCTGAATCGAACCTGAGTGAGGATTTGTGGCGCTAGCTGGTTGTAAAGAAGCAGAATTACACCTAATGTGTGTTTCTCACTCAGAGCTGTCAACCCCAGCCATTCACAAGCAAACTTGAGATAGAACAGACATCCACTATAGTTAACATTTAGGATGGTTGTATACCTTCTCAATTTAACATTGTGCACCAAAGAAGGAATAAACAAAAGGAAAAATATATTTTAATAATGCAAACATCATAATTTAATAATCACACTTTAAGTAGCTCAATCTGTCCCTATTCAAGTGGTTAAGTTGTGCAATCTAGCAAAGCAATTTACTCTAGTACTGAAGAGGAAAAACTGTGACAATGCTTCTGTGGTTCGGCTCATGTGTGTGTTTGTGTGGAGATAATAACACAGGGTGAGCTGCCCTGAAGGCAATCATCTGACAGGGGTGAACACAGCGAAATTACAGTCCTGTACCATGAGGCAATTACCTAATTATACCGAAGCAAAGTGAAAAATTGCAGGCTTTCTTAAAAGAGCCTCACCAGGGGGCACAAATACTGTCGAGAAAAACCATGTACGCCCGTGTGGAACGGAGGTTGATAATCTGCTTTAGCCGTTTCCAACCTGCAAATTGCTGAAGATTGAGCGTAATGAAACCGTCAATCTCGTCATTCGCACGCCGATTACTGACTGATGTTCATATTAGTTTCCACTACAGAATTTTATGGGCTGAAACGGAGACCAAATACAAGGTTAAACAACACCATGATTGTCAACAGCTCTGTCAATCATTAGTGGGTGGAGCTAATAAAGAGGCGGGAAGTATTAGAGTCATTTAAATGTTTTACTGCTATACAGCCAAGCAAGACAAAAAGCTCATTAGACTAGATCTCCTCAGTCTTCATGGGGACCTCATGTTTGGAGAACTGACCTATTCCTAACCAGCCAAAAAGGAAATGGGAGTGATAATATAATCACAGTGTATAATTCTCAGTCACTCCACTTTGTTTAAGCCGCTTTATCTTATCAGATAACACTAACTTTCACACCTTCAGGCTGACCTTTGGGGCATAAATCACATGGTCGTTGTAACCACAGCAGGCTTAACTAACGCTCCAGTTTTCCAGTGAGGGTTGATTTCAATGTGAAGTCCTTAAGACTTAAGTCTTTTGTGGCTTGTGAAGTCCAAAATTTGAGTTTTGTGGCTCTTAGGCCATGTCTGGCAATCTATACGAAAGTTTGTAATCAGTAAAAATGTTTTAATGTTTTTGAAAGAATATTATGCTCACCAAGGCTGCATTTCTTTGATGAAAAATACAGTAAAAAAAAAGTAATATTTACGCATTTTTAAATACATAAATGTAATTTATTACTGTGATGGCAAAGCTGAATTTTCAGCATCATTACTCCAGTCTTCAGTGTCACATGATCCTTCAGAAATCATTCTAATATGCTGATTTGCTGCTCAAGAAACATTTGGTTAAAAAAAAAAGACATTTGCTCAAGAAAACTATTGTGCTGCTTAATATTTTTGTGGAAACCATGAAAATAAATAAAGATCCCACCCCAACTTTTGAGATCCCACCCCAACCTCTTGTTTGAATAACAAATATTTCAAGATAGAGAAAACATCAAATTGTATCATGGGCTCTTTAATGATTAAAATAGTCTTCTTAAAATGATTGAAAAAAGCTTAAATTCATGTAGATATTAGAGTTTAATAAAGTAATGAAAATTATCATTGAAGTTTGACAAAATCAATGATAAAGCTTTATGAATTCAGCTGTAATTTTTATATCATATATTAGTATCTTTTCATATTTGTCTATCATTATATTTCTATATTAAACAACTATGATCTATTTGTGATTACCACTATTTTATTAGAAAGTAAGTCAGAAAGGCCAGAAAACCTAAGAAATTAATGAAGAAAAAAAAAGTAGCATATCAACTAAAGCCCGACCGATATGGATTTTTGGGGGCCGATCCCGATATTAGGGAGTAAAAAAGCCCAATATCGATATATCGGCCGATATTATTTATGTGTATATTATAGTACAGTACCAGTCAAAAGTTTGGACACTTTCCCATTCGTGTGTACAAACTTTTGACTGGTACTGTATATACATTTTTTGCAATGATCACTCAAATGTGGTGATCAAACACTTGTGTGATAAAGATATGTAATGGATGCAGGGTGAATGATAGAATGAGAATGATACATTTGAGCTGTTACCAAACTAGTTTGCATTGCATGTTCTATTCTATATTATATTCTAAATACTGTTGCATAATCTTCACTAATGACTTTGTCTTTTTATTTAGTCACATTATATAAAAAAATACTTGTATCAAGACCTTGTTATCTTCTATTATTAGTCTTAATTCCTCTAGTCTCTACCAGTGGAGGAAGAACTCAGATCTTTTTACTAAAGTAAAAGTAATAATAATACCATAATGAAAATGTTTAATTACATATGTACAGTACTTTTATATTTTAAATAAGTAATCAGCAAAATTTACTAAACGTGAAACTACTCTTTATGCAAAATGGCCCTATATAAAGTGTTATAATTATATAAATGATTGGAATATTGCTTGATGTTGTAACGTAGTGTTATAGGCAGAATAGTCTGACACTGTGTCTACACCGGAAGCAACAGCTGTTTACCCTGGATGCGACAAAGCGCCCGTTACAAAGCAGAATGAGGCATCAGTTTACTGTCGGAGATTTGTCGCTCGCGCCGCGCCGCATCCAGTGTAGACAACATCACTGATTATAATGGGTTCAACTGTCTTTCAACTGCTAACTAGTTACCAGTGCGGTGGTGGCATGAGTCTGTTGAATGGTGATTTAACGCTACATTGTCACCTGGTGAGACACAATGCTATAAAGTAAATAAACAATGTCCCAGTCTTTAACTCTCACAACAAGCTTATCATACTCGTTTGCTACATTAGCTAGCTAGACATGTTTAATACCTTGTCAGTGTTTGTAAGTTTTCCCCTCAAAGGGCCATATCATGAGTAGAACGCCAGAGAGGCGACCTTTATCTATCCGTCTATCTTTATCACTGATAAGCAGAGTGTGAACTTCGGTCTTTGGAAGTGTGAAATGATGTCAATGATGGAGCTTTATGATGCAGCTGGAAGACAGAAGCATCTTTAATGCACCCTGTTTTAGAGGGCCATAAACTAGTCAAAGAATAACTCTTCTGTCACAGCACTGAACGAAGGAGAGCGCGAGAGACCAGACGGACAGACACTTGCTTCTCTGAAGCCGCACAGCTTGTGCTCCTCTCTCTCTTTTTCCTGCCATAAAGACCATTTACAGCCGAGCAACACCACTGATAGTGAAGCCAGGAGCTTTTGCCGACAGTCCAAACAAAGCACAGAAAAGGGAGCGAGAGTATCAAATCTAGAGTGAAGATGAGATAAAGATCATCAGGAAGTGAACGCTACACGGTGGGAGAGAGAGAAATTAAATATGAGGGAAAAAAGCAACAAACAAAAGTAACATGAAGCTTGAATCCAAGACAAACCAGACACATTTTAAAGACATATGACAGAAATTGGGCCCTGGAGCCAGTAAGAAAAGGTTCTCTTCTTGCCCTGGGCTGAGCCAGAACCAAATCTACAGATGGATGACTCACACTTGACTATATACACATTTGTTTCAATTGATAATCTTTTATAATTTAATGAAAACCCAGAGTTTAGACAGGGAGTGTAAATAAGTCCTGCATAGTTACAGACCAGCCCGTGACAGACCAGCCCGTGACAGACTGTTCCAGAAAACTTCAAAGTGAACAGAACAAGTGATCGTTAGATTACAGATTTACCCTGCATATGGTTTATTATCTTAACAGAAAGGAAAACGCTGGAGTAATTGCACTACTAGCTCTACGGAAACATCAGAGTGGTCAACATCAGCAGTATATTCATCATGTACAGTAGGAAGCATATATCAAATTTAATTTTGTGACTGTATGACCAGCAGGGTCAAACCTTCATACGTATGGGAAAATTCAAACGCACAGAAGGGGAAATATTATATACACGTATAACAACTAATATTATAACGAAATTAAGTCTGTAGCTATCGATTATTTAAGTAATCGAGAATTCCACAGATTATTCCATTGATTAATCGGATTTAAAAAAAATGGTGGTAAAAAAAAAAATAGATCCAAGTTAACAACAGCCTTTAAAATGACTTAAAATACAAATATATAAAACAAGCAATAATAATTGGTTCAAATAGAGTATCAAAGTAAGTAATAATATGGGTTTTATTAATATGGGTGTAATAATGGATTCTTGTCTGTGAAACGCGCCATTTCCGGTATTTTGCCGGTTACTCGACACGGGTAAATTGCAATCGCGGATCTTTTTAAATCGAGAACTAGACTTAAATCGAGGAATCATTACCGCCCTAAACAAAATGCATCAAAATTACAAAAAAACTTTCACTACAATTACTAAAACTAAAATAATACTAAAATAACACTGATATTGTCTAATCTATTTGGACAGAATGAGGGTGAATATAATTATATTATCATAATCAGCATTATTACTACTACAAGACAGCAGCAGGGCAGTTAAACATGGGAACGAAAAAAAATAAATAAAAAAAATAATTCAGGAACAAAACCCACTACATTACATTAATCCTCATGAATCATGCTCACAAAAATTGCTAAATCCTAGATCGACAGAATATACATATCTACCTATATGCCTGCTCACTAAGGTATAATGCCATAAAACTTCTGAAAAGTATATGCAGTATGGGGTTAGAGGGGTAGTTTGTCAGTAATGGTTCCACAGAATGTTAAATACTGATTTTAGTCTCCAGACCAAATGTGCAGGGGGTGCTCTATAAGGCCTGTTTCTCTCCAATTCTCTCACCCCTCCCCTTTCTTTCACTCTTTTTTATGTCTTTTCCAGATCTCCAAACTCTTACCAGATGTACAGAATTCACAGATGAGTCATCCATCACTTCTTAGACACTTAAACAAAGGAGGGGAGAGAAGGAGGTGCTCAAATGTGTCTCAACAGAAAGAGAATCTGGAATATTTGTTTGATCCTGTTGGAATTTCGATTCTGGTTCTAGTGTGGCTGCCATTCCCCTAACCGAGACATAACAACACTCATCTTCATCTAAACTAGTCCAAATTGCACTTACGCATGGTTTTGGAAGATGTCCCACTCGCAGTTCACCGTTAAATGTCTATTCTTGTGTTTTAAGCACGTTAACAGACAAAAAATGAGCAGGGCATAAATCAATGAATAAAAAGTCCTTGAATTCATGGAAACTCCTCATGAGCAGTGCTAACGGAAGGTGCCGTTAACCTCTGTGCCATGCAGGCCAAGCTAAACAACGGCAAGGCACTCCTTTAACTCACAATCCGATAACGCAAGCAAACTCCACTCCAGGCTACTGCGCACACCTGGAGCAAACCAGCTCAGCTTTTACATATGTTTTGTGTTATGCTGTCAAAAATCTAGAATGCGAGTTGCTGTTTTTGAACGCAGCCCAAGTCTACAGCAACGGGATTAATAAAGCATACTGCTCAGATAACGAAATGAACGAGCATCAAAACGAGTTCGACTGCTGATGACATACTCTGACTGGTTTCCACACGTTGAAAGAATAAACAATGGGTCGGAGAAGCAGATCAAGATCAAGAAGTTTCGTCAATGGACCGTGACATTGAACTAAACTCTTGTGGCCCGGCCAAAGACGCACCGCACCCTTCACGTACAGGTTTACGCAGCGGCTCCACAACAGGTGACAGGGACCATAAAGAAAAGACCAGTACATAAATCCCCCTTCAGGGTGGTGAGAAAAATCTGGCGGGCTGTTTACCGACCCTAAACGAGGGGGCCAAACTACACTCACACATGTGGCAACCCAGGTTGCACACACAAACCAACCACCACCCCCTCCGCTTTCAAAACAATCAGGAGGGCCACCAAAGGGTCGTTGTAGTTTACTTTGAGAAATAAGACTCATATGGCTCGTTATATCGAGCCAAACTGTTTCCATCACCTCGGTCTTCACAGCAAGCGCACTAAATAAACAGCCAAAATCAAAAAGCTATTTAATTAGAAATGTATCTCATTTATCCTGAATGCTGAAGGGTCAGTGCAAAATTGCTAATTCTTTTTTTTTTTTTTGCCATTCTTTACTTCAGATGGATCAGATGCAGGAAACATTTATAATGGAAAATAATTTGCAAGGAATTCAGACAACTTTTTCAAATTCGCAGATGGAGGACTGTGGAGCCAGGAAGATTACTCATAATATTCATCAGTTAATTCAACCGTCTCCTCCACTCTCAAGTTAAAAGGATAGTTCATCCTAAAATGAAAACTCACACTCATGTTGTTTTAAACCTATAAGACTTACGTTTTTCTGTGGAACATAAAAGAAGATAACTTGAGAAATGTCTCAGTGTTTTTTTCTTTTCTTTCATACAATAGTCAATAGTCACTAAAACTGTTTGGTTACCAAAATTCTTCAAAATATGTGTTCTGCAAAAGAAAGAATGACAGGTTTGGAACAACATGAGGGTCAGTAAATGACAATTTTCATTTTGGGTGAACTATCCCTTTAAGCCCCACCTTGAGTAACTCCATCAGCCTTTATCTTAATGGAGTCTTAAGGCCCATATCTCAAAGTTAACTTAAATCCACAAAGGCTCGTGTGCGAGATGGTGATGATGCCAACACCTCGCAGTTTCCTATTCGCCATCAAGGTCTCTGCAAGCCACGGGGGAACCATTAAATAAAAAAAATAAAAAAAATGGGCAGTATGGAGAAACTATTTGGACAACTGGAAGGTATTAAGGCTTGATTTTATACTCAGGCTATGTCCTCAGGGTTTTTCCAACCAAAGGTTTTTCTACTCTTGATTGATATATTGCAGATGGACAACCCCAAAAAAATATCTCTAGCCTTAAAATCCAGCTTCTGTTGGATCTGTCAACGGGAAAGCAGACGATAAAGGGACATTAAGATGTTGGAAACGATGTTTGACGCTCCTTGGACGAGTTTGTGCAGCACGGTTACGCAAGCAACAGGTTTGATGTCACAAGTGCCTTGACTACTTGTGAATTGCCAGAGAGGCGTACAAAAGCTCTGAACATGAATAGCGACATGTGAATAGGGACAGTTGTAGGGATTAATGAAGATAAATAATCAGCATTTATGACAGACCACAGTTGCCCTAAGCTTTTGAGAGAAAAGCAGCCACTGGTTACCAACAACACAAGACAGTTGCTTGGGGTTAATGCTGTTGTTGTCAATAAGTTGATTATTTAAATCAACAGAAATAAAAGTGTTGTCTTTCAGTCAAAAGCTTCTGCTACTAGTTTGATAAATGTTAAGACATTTCAAATGGTTTAACATACCAATTTGCCAGTGTAATATGAATTAATTATTGAATGGTGTTAATCAGAAGTTCCCTGCAGTCGCACAATTGGTATCTGAAAGAACTGTAAAATCATCATGAAATCAAAATTGAGACCATACTTTCCTAATATAAGTTATTATAATTCATTTGTGAAAAACATTCCTATTTTGCCAACGTCACCCTCCAAACCCTCTTATTTTTCAGGCTATTCCCTCCAACCACCTGTCAAATAGAGACCACTCTTTACCAATTTTCTCACTGAACATCCAGTTTTGCTCAGAAATATGTCACATTAGCATTCCACTGAAATCGCTTTAAGCATTTTAATGGTATAGGGCCACGGACTAAAGCACTCGCGCAGACCAGGTCAAATTACTCGGCAGTAGGTTAGACAGTCCTTGAGGCAGAACATCAACAGATCTACCTGCCCAATCATTCCCATCTAAAGCCTGATATCTTGTGTAATGAATGTTTCACGGTCCTATCAGACAAAGAACGATAATGCCAACAACCTTTGGTAGCCTTCTCGTCTTCATAAAGTTATCTGTGGTTGCATTTGTCTCCATTTATTTCAAATAAGGCCCAATGAAGTATCTAATTTGAAAAATCGGATCATATAAAATGCAAAACAGATAGCTTGTGACTTCAGTTGATGCTTCCGTGTTTGAACTTGAGTGATAACCGCCTGACAAAAACAAGGGAGCTGCCTTTGTGAAATTGACTAAATGGGTATCTTTGCAGCATTGAAACATGCAATAAAGGTGTTAAAGATAATACTGGGCAGTAAAATATTTCCCTTTGAAAACGATATGATTGTGATCTTGAAAATACAAACAGATAAAACCTTTGAGCTTGTCTAGGCAGTAGAAAAGAGATACATTACACTACAACCAAACACCCAAAAAGACAGCTTTAAAAGTGATGTCAGGTTTGTAGAAAAATGTTGAAGACTTTTTACGTTTGCTGCATGACGTTTCCAACAAATATTATATCTTCAAAAAATAATCTTTAAAATATATCTGGGAGTTCTACGTCAGATAACCATAAAATAGCTTCTGCCACTGATCTACTTAAACTTAATATAGGGTAATTTTGAGCAAAACAATAACATTTAAGTTATCATTTAAAAACTAGACCAAATAAAAAGTGAAAAATCACATTATCAATGCCACATGACTAAACTGCAATGTTTATGAAAAGTATATCTGAAGGTAACACCTTTCAGAGATATAGATAACTGAAAATTTAAACTTTTAAGATTTTAAGTTGATTCCAATCCTGTTTTCTCAGAAACATAAACTTTCTGAGCACAGCCATTGAGAGATATTGAATTATTATAAGCTTTATCATTTGTTTTTTCTTGTACACTAGTCCAACAATTTTTAAATGTGACTTCAAGGGACATAATTACTTCCCAGCAAATGCACAACTGAATATGTTCGTTGCTTCATGACTCGTATCAGAACAGAAGGCCTCCCAAAACTGTCTGTCAGAGTTTCCAAACTTATGACAGTAACTAGCAAGTCATAACCTGGCAGTTCACAACCAGGCCGGAGACTACTTATAACTGATACCTTGTTATGATTTTTTAATGCGAAGGAAAAACCTTTGTTAGTACTTAAAAGTAATTTAAATAAGTATGTAACATGGTCATTTGTTACACTGTGACTTTTGAGTCTGTTTCTTCACTGGACAACTTCAGTCACGGGTGTTAAAGAACTTAAAGCGTGTTAGTTTGAAGAGAATGTGATTTTAACTAGTTATTTCGTTCGGACGGGGCAGTTTGTGTACTTACAGATGCACTGTGCTCTTAGGCAAGTCTTGAGGGACATCGGTCATGTCCAAACTACTGCAGTCGGTCGTATCAAGCGTACACGTACAGTTTTGAGGACACGGTGCGCCATAATTGATTAGCAGTTCCAGCGTCAAAAGCCAATAAAACACATGATATGAAAGTGATCCCATCTGTCCCAGCCACGCCGCCATTTTGTATCCAGTTGTCTCAGCGCTTAACCACTGATCTCTCTCTCATCCACAAACGGACAGCTCGGGCTTATTGAGTTTCTCAGAGTTCGAGTAATTCGCCTTCATTAAGGTGTTTGTTTACCCAACGGTAATATCACATTATACTGCGTTGTTTTTGGGCAATGCATCAGTCCTGGACTTGAAAACGGTCCCCAGTAAAATTGTATCTCCCCTGCTGCACCACGTAAGTAAATCAAAGGTGAATCACGACGAGGCAATAGAAGAAACTTGTCCAGAAGCCAAAACTAAATGCAGTTGTCCTTAAAAGGTTGAAAAGTGGGTCTGGATGGGAGATAGACAGGCGCTTTGTTTTGGCAAGAGAGATCCACTGGATCAAATGTAGTTTGTGGAGTTTAATCGGCAATAGTGTTTCAAAAGTTCTTATAATGGTTCGATCCAAAGTGATTCATTATTATGAAAAGTAAAAACATGGTAGATCGTGTCCATTAACTCCATACGAGCGTGCTGAAAGAAAATCTGGGATCATCGGCGCTTTAAAGAAACTTTTCCTCAGGGAAAACCGCACTCTCTAAAAAGTTTGAGGCTCTCGCTTCTTCGCGGATTTGAAATAAAGTTTCCGAACTGCGAATGCGGGATTTTGGAGCACTGTAATGAATGATTAAACCACGTTTGAAGCGTAACAGTTCCAGTAAATCCGTCCGACTGTTGTGAACTTTGCTGCTCTCGCTCGCTCGTTCGTTCACTCTCTCTCTCTCCAGCAGTCCTGCTCGCGGTAAAAGGAACTGGGAAGCTTTTATCTTGATCTCGTTGTACGGTCCGAAAACTCCGATAATTCACAAATTCAGTTCGCACTTCTGACCGCTTCCACCGCTTGTTTCCCCCCTCCCGGACTTTACTTTCTTTTTAGACGTTCTTTCGTCCCACGTTGGATACATAAGAAGTGATAAAGATTCCCTCATTTTGCTTCCCGATTGGTGCTTGGAGGATGATTGACGGCCGAGCTCTGGATCTCATTGGCTGCGTTGGAGCGCTCGGGCGCCACGATTTTGGACGTGCCAGGGCCCAGCTGTCAGTCACCTCGCGTTAGCCCCGCCCATCTTTCCCACCCAGAGTGCGAAACTGCACCGCCTTCTTTCACTCTCATCTCATCTTAAAGGGACAATGTTCAGGGCGAGATGTCTTTTATAATGTAATATAATAATATATATTATGATAATATAATATTATATGGAATGTAAAGCATGAGAGTGAAAATTATGTTTTTATTTATTTATTATTTAATCGTTTCAAATACTTTTTTTTTTATTTTTTCTGATTAAAACCTACTTTGTCACATAAAACTTTTTACTATTTCATGTTGAATTTCTTGTCAAATAGGCACCAATGAAGTTACCTCTGCCAAAAGTTACCTCAACTATAGTGACAAAATGAATAGGGCTTACTTTTATGTAATAATTTGAATATCCTTACTTTAATACGAACTGCTGATAAATATATCTATTCAAATAAGTGCTTCTACATTTTGTCCTCTTTAACCTAAATGGTATTTGACAGGTATTTTGGCTTTCTATTCTGAGGGAGCTCTTGACATTGTTTTACATGATTTATCTGTCAGTGTGTCGACTGTAAATCATTTGCTTTACAAATAACTTGTAAGTGACACAAGTGTCAAGAGACCATAAAGAGTCATAAAGAGACACAGGTTAGGGCTTTGAAGGGTATCAGTATAGCATAAGTGCACTTGAAAAACATCAATACTGCTATATTTCAAATCTAAAAAGGAGAAAGACAATACTAATTTACAAATAAATTGAATTGCACTGATACCTTTTACAGTGAGAGCTATTGTTGTTTGTTTGTACCGATTTTATTGGACATAACTATGAATTTTCTGCAATAATTTGATTCAAGTAATTAGTCCAAACTACTGGACCCTTTATCATTTCATCCAGCATTACACCTGATAACTCCAGCAAACGCTTTCTCTGCAGGGCTCTTTTTTGGATCAGTTATAGTGGTGAGAAAGTGTGCCAGTGAACTAATGTGCGTATCAGATGAGAGATCCTTACCTCTCTTTCTTGTTCACTCCCTCTCCATCCAGTGCTCATCCACGGCTGGAAAAAGATAAAAGACCTTGTGGTTTTGCACAGATGGTGCAACACATAAAGACATTGGATTTGGTGCTTCACAGAAAGAGAACGTGAAGTAGGCCTGGACCAGTTTTCCAACGGTAGAAAATTCAAGGTTGGAAAGGATGCCGTTCCATCTGCGTGAGTTTGGTTTTGTGTGTTTTTGTCAGTGTGTCTATGCGTGTTTTTTCAATTTATCACGCTGGCCGTGCAGGAATCTTCAAAGATAACGAGGACATCTGCTCAAGCTATTCGTCAACAATAAAACAGAGAGGCGTGAAATGAAGCCAGCACGTTTGTGCTATCTCTGGATGTTTAACGGGTGTGCACTATAGCGAGGAAATGCCTGGGTTAATAGGAAGCAGAGACACTTGCACGTCTCATCATATCTCTCAGGCCTGGCTAAAAAGCGAGAATCCCTAAACCCAAAGGAGAATACGCAGTCTCTCTGTTCCAGATGAGGCATGAAGAAAGGTTTCATGCACTGGTCCAAGTGTGCTGTAATTTAATGAGTATTGAGCAGTACATTTTTAGAGAATTGTAGTTGAATCTCACCTTCAATGGCTGGGAAATTCAAGCAGAGCTGACAAACCAAAGAAAAAAAAAAAGTTTACAGCATTTTACATCGTCAAAGTGACGATAAGTCATTCATTTTTTAAGACATGCACTGTAAAAATGTATATGATCAATAAGTTATGACAACATATGTTTTTACATTGCTTTACCTCATCAAAATAAGTTAAGCAATTTTCAACTTTTTAGTTGAAAAAGTTTTACGAGATT
The DNA here is from genome assembly GCF_965113295.1 of Leuciscus leuciscus. Lineage (NCBI taxonomy): Eukaryota > Metazoa > Chordata > Actinopteri > Cypriniformes > Leuciscidae > Leuciscus > Leuciscus leuciscus. The sequence continues at coordinate 16,786,016 of NC_138747.1, read as the reverse complement.
CAACTTATTTAAGTCAGTTTAAGTTGAAATGACTTAAACATCCAGCAAGTTGATTGTACTTAAAAATTTAAGCCAGCAACTTTTTTATTTACAGTGTGGGCGACAACATGGGCTCAACAAATGTTCTTCTAGTAACGTTAATAGAACTTAATATTGTTTGTTTATTAATGTTCTCAAAATGTTAGCACGAAAAAATTTGTATACATTGTTCATGCCTGAAATGTTTTAGTTGATGTTTTTTTTTTAAATGTAACTTGTTTCAAAATGTTTAGAGAACATTCAAAAGTAACGTTAATGTTTTGCAAAACGATAAAATTGAAAGTTCCTTTTACGTTCGCATAACCAAAAAAAAAAACTTTTTTTTAAGAACTTAAAAAACTGGATGTTTTGATGGGACCGTTAGCAAAACGTGTCGAAAGGAAGGGGAAAATCTAGTTTAAATTCTTAGTCAAATTCTTAGAAACTCTTAGAAATGTTTGTATTCATGTGGTTTCATTTAAAAATGTAATACCATTAAAAACAAAACAAAAAAACATTACATTACCTGACCAAGTAAAAAAAAAAAAAAAAAAAGTTTCTATTATTAACTATCATATCTCTATCATTCATTAAAAACACGTTTTTAAATACACTTTTCAAGGTTATTATTAAAATGTTTTAAATTACAAATACAAAAATTATTCATATAAAACAATTCATATAATACAAATGAATTCATAAATATCATTAAGATTATGAGTCACACTTGATCTGCCATGTCATAAAAATATCAATAAATCTGATATTTTAAACTTTTTTTTCTTTCTGTGCTCCAGTTTTCTCCATATTATCAGTGAAGCCGTTTTTAAAGGACAAGTTTGGTATTTTACACTTAAAGCCCTGTTTACAGATCGTATCTGATGAAATAGAAAGGTTAAGATTAAAATTTGGACACATGCTGCTGTCCCGAGAATTTTAGGTTTATTTCGCTTCCCCCAATTTTAATCTTAACCGTTCTATTTCATCAGATACGATCTGTAAACAGGGCTTTAAGTGTAAAATACCGAACTTGTCCTTTAATAAAAGATTATGCTAAAATACTTTTTCATTCTTTTGATGTGGCTTTTTCTTTTATGATAGGGGATGAATTGAATGAATTGCATTTTTTGAATAAATGATCAGAAAGAAAAATGTCCAGTCAATCTAGTTGGAACGACATCTAATCAACATCAGAGACCCTGCAACCTCCAGCGATTTAAACGTTGTCCGTCTGAACGTTCCTTCAGAAACGCTGTCTTAGTCTTTACCTCAGGCCGAGTGGCATGAGTCAAGCAGACCTTTGCACAGCCTCTCTGCAGGTGCCCAAACAAGAAGATAGTTTTTTTACTGTGTGTGTACACTAACATTTACATTTCTCACTGTTGTTTGTTTAATAAAGTGAGTGGATCTCGCCCACTTCTGCCAAGTTCCTTTCATTTCCCAGAGCTCGACGCTCACCGGCCAAAAGCGTGCGTGTTGAAAGACGTCTCCTCCTTGACCTGTTCTTGAGTGTTGCACAGGGTGCCCATCACTTGATGTCATCCCCGGAGAAGGCATACCTTGTTGCAACAGCCTTGTGTTAACAGCTTGCTTCTCTTGAAGTGTTTACCTGGGCAACGTCTCCCTGGTGTTTATACGTCCTCAATCAGCACACAAATTCAGGTGTGATGTAGCCTATAGATGGTGCCTCCCATATGCTGGCAGGGTGGAGAATACAAATCCTGCACAAACGCTGTGAAGCTCTTGTTTATTTGAGCAGGAGTGTTTTAATAGGGCCAAGTACAGAATATGTGATAAAAGAAGCAATGGTCTGGAACAGGCTTTTTGTGTGGCGCAGGGCAGGAATGCAGCGTGTGAAAGGTGACTTCTGTATGGGCTAGCTTAAGAGGTGATGCATCTTTTGTTTAGGAGGATTCTTTTGTTCGTTTTTTTTAGGTTTGCTTATAAAACCGGACAGGGTGAAATCTAGTTATTTTTAGGATTTTTAAACTATAATCATATTTGTGCAGATAATGATCTTTTAATTGAAATATTCTGCTAAATATAATTGACATAATATTTACAATAAAATACAATATTTTAATGAATTGTCAAAAGACCAAGGTGAATAGCCTACCTTCCCCTCCATGTAAATGCACAGTCAGGGAAATTGAGGATGAAATGTAATTCATGCAGAATTTTGGAAGAAAAAGACTCTAACATGACACATATGGGTTGATGACAAAACTTTTAAACCTTACACCGTGTGTACATAATCTTATCAAGCTGGTAAATCTACAGAAACGCCAGTACGTATATTAAATTACGTCTGTTGAACATGGAAGCCCAGCTGGGGAAATTCAATTTATTTAAAGTTACATGATCCTCATTCCCATCCACCACAAATGAGCGCATGGCACATGCTCGGGGCACAGATTTATGGGTAATTTATCAACGTCATTACATTATCTTAAGTGGCTGATGAGCTGTGGGGAAGTGGTCATTATGTCTTTGCAGGGGGGAGGGGTAATGGTGAACAAGGCCACACTGATTTACTTAGACTAAGAGAGTCTCTAGAGATAAAACTGATAAAGTGGCCCGCTGGGGATTGAAATGTAGGCAAATTCAGACCTCACTTAAATAGGCAAACTTGTTTAGCTTCTCTCACAGTATGCGATCCACAGACAACAGCCCACAAAAAACATTTTCAGATTTCTATTTCTGTCATGAAACTCTAGATGTCGCAGAATGATGGTTCCTTAATGCAACCTGATGACATTTACATCGTTTACTACATGGCACAAGCTGATTGGTTCCTGTCACATCTGCAGCCAATGAGCTTGCTGCTCAACATTTAAATAGCTAGTAGCGTTTACTATAAAAGTTTGCAGCGTGCTTGGGAGTTCCTCTGAACCCCTCACCTTCCCCAGCTCCACCTGTATATATCTACTATGGGTAGTTTTATTTGTGCAACAGCAGTATATCTTACATCCAGCGTATCAGTGTTTGTATTGGCAGATTATTAAAAATAATCAACAGCAGAAGCAATATCAGCAGCAGCAGCGTAGCAGATCTATTCCGCCAAGACCACATACATTGCATTAACATTGATCCATTTGATGTAGGGTGTCGTGGGGATTTGTAAACGACATTTGGCCTTACTGGACGCTAGAATCGATCATTTTATTTAGTGTGTCAGAATTGATGACAACCTATCAATGCGATGCTTCATGATGTCACGATAGAAAGACTAGCATGTTTAATTTTTTTCCGGTCTTCCATGACGGGTTCGTCACATCTGTGACATTGACCAATAGGAGCACAGAAGCTCTTCCGTACACCTTCAAACATGCCGAAACGAAAGAGAGACAATAGTATTGGTGCAATGGAGGAAAGATTCGTGGAGCTATGGCACTACTCCTGCCTTTATGATATTTCTTCAATGGACTACAGAGTGAAAAAAGATAAATGATAGTGGAGGCGCTACGTTTATTTTTACGACTGGCTAAAAATAAAAAACGATGTTTAGCTCAAGTTCTCTTTGGAGGATTCCATACTGTTCTCTGTCAGGTTTTGAGGGCTTTTCTGACAAGATATTCAGTGCAAAATACAGCATAACGTGGAAAGATTCAACTTTTGTGTTCCATAAAGAAAGAAAGTCATACAGATTTTAAACAACATGAGGGTGAGTAAGTACTGTAAGTAAGTAATGACCGAATTTTCTTTTTTTGTGCGAACTATTCCTTTAAGATAAAGTTGAACTAAGAAAACCCCACCAGGAATATAACCCCATTCAAATGACCCAGAACACCATGTTTCTTGTTTTCTTCCTCTTCCTCCTGCTCTTTATTCTCGTCCTTTATTAGGCACAATAAAGGAGGGAAGGTGAGAGAAAGAACGAGGACGGAGATGAGAAGCTGGGGCCAAAGCCCTTTAGAGGTCTGAAACCCACGCATGCCCAGCAATCCCAATCCCTGCGTTCAGCAGCTGCAGCTGTGAAACCTTTCTTTCGCGTCCTTTTGCTCCTCTCTCTCTCTCTTTCTTGCTGGCTCTCTTTCTTTTCCCAGACCTGAATAGAGCTGCGCTGAATAGATTGGGCCAGGTCGACTGAATAGTCGTACCGGAGGGAGGGGTGGGAGTGGAACCCAAATGAACCGGAACCCCTACAGAGAGCTCTGCTCCTGGCGACGGCTATGATAGGGAGGAGGAGGGAGCTGCGTTTAATCGCTCATAATAGAAATTAGCATGGTGTAATGAACCCGTTTCAAAAGTCCATTATTTGCGCAGTTCAAAGAGAAGGGTGACTTTGTAGTTGGAATCCGTGAGCCCAAGCCAAATATCAAAAGGAAAGCATTTGTCAAAACTTCGTACAACTCTGTCAAAGCAAACAGCAAACATTTTCTGTTTCTTTTTGCTCAGGAAAGAACATGTGCATTAATCTAGTTCGGGTCAAGGAAAGAAATCTAGCTTTTTATGTTCTGTGTACACAAAGCAAAGTGTCACTCGGTTACACTGACTAAGGAGAACATTGCTAAAGCAATCGCATCGCTCTGGCATGTACATCCGACATGATTCTACATATTTAGTTAGCAATCAATCACGTTGCACAAAGCATATTTCAAGTTTGAGCTGTACGTTTTTTGTCTCTCATCCAAGCGGAACTGCCATGACGCCACATGTGCGCAAAGAAATCAGTTTTGTTAGGCATGATTCTTTTAACCTTTTGACCCTGTTTACACCTGGCAATCAGATCACAAGTTGTGAGCTGAAACACATGAGCAGAGCCGTCCTTAGGGCGGTGCAGTGAGTAAAATCCCCGGTAAAAAAAATCATTTTCGAGTTATGCTCCATCTCGCGCACAGTCGAGAGTTTGAGCCTTTCAAAGTATGCTCCTTTAGCAGTGTGCTTGGAAAAACGCATTTGGCGTGTGTGCACTATCTAGTGGACTTTGTTTTCAAGTGCTCATGTCATTCGCACATGTGCTGTTGTAAAATTGGGTTGCACACGGATGGTGTGCACGGACATCCGCGAACCCTCCTGATGATGATAATTACGTCACACGGACAGTACGCGGACTGCCTTGGACCACGGATGGCCGAAGTATACTTTTGGCTCAAATGATGATAGAACTTAAAAGCACAGATGAGAGTTGAAAGTTTTGTGGGTGATTTGCTGACAATGCGTACATTAAAGAACACAGATGCAGTTTGATCATTTATAATGACCAACGCAATCTACATAGAACAGCGCAAATTAGCGCCTGGTTTAAGACATGCTTTTTTTTGAGAGTTAAATAATGGTGCAAATACCATTGACTAGTAGCCTGGGAAAACCCAGACTACTTCCGGCGAATTTTAATTCTCTCTCCAGGATAGTCTGGAGAAGAGCCCATTCAAACTCATTTCTGTGCCGCCGAAATCGCGGCACCAATCAGAAACGTTTGGGGAGGGATTTACATGATGACGACAGCGCAGCGACGCTGAAGGAAATTTCATTACAGAGATGGATGCCGCCGTGGAACATCACTCGTTCGAATCATAGACAGTATATAAACGAATCAGTTATCGCGTCTGTTTTGAGCGATTTAAACTTACCGTTTTCGTTAAAACCGGAGCAAAGAACAACACTCGAAGCATACGTCATCTCCTTCATCGATCTGATTGGTTTTATGACTATCCAATTGCGCCCAGAGGAATTTGAGCTACGTCGGTTGGTGACGCCCCTTTGGAAATGATTTGTCTACATAGCTTCGCCAGACCCTACACTCAGTTTCAACTGAGAAGGGTCTGGTTTTAACCAGGCTAATTGACTAGCGCAAACCTTAGTAAATCATGTAGCGTGATTCATTTAAATACGCTTCTCCCATAAATTTTGCATCTGAAAGGGAAACTCCTATTGGATGTGCAATAAGGTCAGCAGCAAAAGTAACTGTGCCCATGACTTTTCAGCACTAATTTTTAATCGTGTGTCTTTAGTAAATCCTTACACTAGTTTTTTAACGGCAAAAGAGAGTTTGTGGTGGCACAAGCTGCTAGTAAATCTGGCCCTTATTCCATGAAAAGATCCCTTTTAAAAAGCCTCTTTTTTTTACATTAAAGTGTAAAACCTTTAAAAAAAAATGAGCAGAAATAAACAAATTCACAAAAAATCTAAAAAGTAAATAATACAATTTTATAAATAAAAGTTATTAAATAAATAAATGAATAAACAAACAGTTCAAACAAGGAGTCATTATTTTCAATTGAAAAGATCTCCAGTTCTCAATGCTGGAGTGAAAGATATTTCCCAGAGTGCACTGCCTGTCCGAATGCTTGACCTCTCCACCTCATAATCACCCTACCTCTGACAAAACAACAAGTTTTGCCCTCCTATTTCCACCAAACTGATCTGAGACCTGTTACCCTGTTGATACCAGCGATCTGGTAAAACACTCTCAATAGTGGTGATTTTGCCATTGATTGCTGCAGCTGCACAGCTTATGGCCGTTCACCCCTGAGGCTCCTGTTAGAGATAATGGGATAATGGTTGCCACCTTCTCAACCCTCGTGGCCCACAGCGGTGTCAGATACTGCACGGATCACAAACATTTGCTGAAAATTGGTAGGGATTATGTGTAGGTGTGTTTGGAATTATAAATAGGTTCTTACAGAGGCGTTTCTTACTATCCATAAAGGTTTAATTATATTATTTAATTATAAAGGAAAATATTTTTTCATTTATATTTTCATATATATATTTCAATCATGACAACTCAGAACAGTTTTACTAGCATGTTAATGTATTTGGTCTTGGCTTACTAGATCTGCTATATGCTGCTGTTCATAATTTGCTGCTGCAGAGCAAGTATGGACATAGACATAGATATACAGACATAGATATACAGATATGCTGTGAGCCTGTAAGATATGCTGCTGCTGCATAAATAGACTTACAAAAATCCTGTAGCAGATCAAGGCAGGTGGAGGGTTTCAGAGGAACTCTGATAAAGCGCTGCAGGAACAGCTTACAGCAAAAAATGAACCACACTATTTAAATGTTGAGCAAGCAATCTCATTGGCTGTAGGATCAGCAGAGGCCAATCAGCTTGTGCCATGTGGTAATAATGTGATTGCTTGCAGATTGCATGTAAAGGGCCTAGTAGCCTGCGCCCTCTAGAGTTTCATGACTGAACTGTGTTTTATATATATATATATATGTATGAAGAGTTCAGATGCAAAAGCCTCTAAGTGCCATCTGAAATTTTCTCCTAGAATGATCATTTTTATCAAGCTTGTATATTTAAGTTCAATAATTTCACTCAAATGGCAATGCAAATTACCTATTAATTGCCATTTAAGTGAAATTACTTAACTTAAATATACAAGCTTTATAAAAATGATCATTCTAGAAGAAAATTTCAGATGGCATTTAGAGGCTTTTGCATCTGAACTCTTCGTGTGTGTGTGTGCGTGTGTGCGTGTGTGCGTGTGTGCGTGTGTGCGTGTGTGCGTGTGTGCGTGTGTGCGTGTGTGTGAATAAATGTATTAATTTAATTAAAGACTAAACTATGGGAAACCAATCACAGCTAATTCATTTTTAACAATGCCAAAGAATATGACAAAGAATCAAGCAAATAACCAATTTCCAAGAATTGGATGAATGGCTTTAGTCTTTCTTCATCCAGCCGTGCTCAGGTATGCATCTCAATTTGAGCTCAAACACAAGAGGTTCCAGCTCTGCAAGTAAATAAGGACAGAGGCCTATACAGCGAAGCCTATTCAGTCTCCTGACATGGCTTCAGTTCTCCAGTCTTCTAGAGCATCCAGCTGTGAGCACTTGAGACAGGCCAGGGCCTCACGCTGAATTCTCAATGCACCAACTGCCAGAGGACTTTCCAGAAACTTCTATTCCTTTGGCTGACAGCATTCTGAAAGAGCCATTATCTCCAAACCCCTAATTAGGAGAACCATTTCATCCAGAATCCAGTGAATACCCTAAATAGAAATAACTATTTTGGCTGAGAAACACTCTAATTGGTACTGATATTTTGATGCTTATCTCTCAGAATAATTGAGGTTACGTGAAAAGGCATGCTTTACTGTTTGGCTTAATTTGTTTTGCCTAGAATACAAAGAACAAGGAAGAAAATATATTTTTCCTCATGCAGAAATACCTCGATAGGACTGAACGCTTGCCAGAGAGAGAGACAGCGTTGGGTTTCGAACTTTTTTTAAATGTAGTGTTACATGAGTAAGTGTGTCTGTATATAAACAACAGACTGCCAAAGCATGCTTATGTGAAGCGTCCGGTTTACTGGCTAAATTAAAGCTTCTGTGGATTCAGTTCTGTCAGAAATATGCTAACGCTAACTCTACAAAACCACAAGGCAAATTGCCCCTCGTTTAATCAAGGGGGAAACTGAGCCACGTTCATTCATTCATGACAGAGTAAAACAAACGTAGAGAAAAAGAGAGTCAGGGAGAGAGAGTGTCACAGAAAAAGAAATTATTCATTCTCACAGCCCCCCCCCACACACATTTTACTCCAATAAATAAATATTCACATTAAGTTTTTGAAAAGGCAAATACCTTAAAGGCCCCCTGAAATAAAAATTCTAGTTTTTAAGCTTTTAGTATGAATATGTTAGCCTTAAGCAATCACAACATTTGCATTTAGGAGCTATAAGCATTCAAAACTGTCTCTCACTTCCGCTAAAATGGATCACGGATCACCGCAGACTTCACCATCTCATCACATCTTCTGTCCAATCAAATGCTCTCTAGAATCTAAAGCGTCCCGCCCCCTATATGCTATTAATACCACCTGGCAAAAAGTGACCGTTAACACGTCACGGAGCAATATGGGTTGGAGATGTGTGTTCGGTTGCTCAAACGGTTGAGTTTTATGCTGTTTTCTAACTGTACGTTGGTTAAGAATGAAATGGCTAGAATTTATTCACACCTCTACTATTGAATCCAACGTATCATCAGCGCTCGGATTCACTTCCATGGTGCAGTCAAGTACGACTTGCAGACAGCCTGTAAGGTAAATTAAACGCTATTGGCTATTTGAAAAGGGGGAGGAGCCATTCAATATGTCCCGCCTTAGGTTCCTGTTTCAGTGGAAATGACGTCAATGCATCATACAAAGCTGCACGTTCCAAGGCACTTCAGTGGGCCTTTAAAGTCTTGTGAAATGTATACATTTACTTGTACATATTAAATGCAAAAAAATTAAATAATAATTGGGGCCACAATATAAGAAAGATAGATAGATGGATGGATGGATGGATGGATGGATGGATGGATGGATGGATGGATGGATGGATGGATGGATGGATGGATGGATGGATGGATGGATGGATGGATGGATGGATGGATGGATGGATTGATGGATGAATGGATGGATGGATGGATGGATGGATGGATGGATGGATGGTCAAAATGGTTTCCGAAGACATAAAACTTCTAGTTTTCCACAAATTAACCCTAGAAACAAATATTGCACTATAGAGCATGAGCAATGGAGTGCTCAGTCACACAGGAAACACAGAAATCAAAAAATAATGACTTGTCTTACATGAACTGCACAGTAATGCCAGGTTTTGTTCTTACTAAAAAATGATTCCAGCATGATGCATCGAGCGAAGCCAAAGCTGTGCTATAGCTGATTTACAAGGGCATGCTGTCAAACAAGAAATCTGGTGAATAATGGACCTTGTTCTTATACTTCCAAGAGAGCGGAAACATACAGACCGATAATTCAGGCGGGGGTGTGAAGCACAAGTGTGATGCGTTATCTGGAGTCTGCGCTGAGTTTTCAGGGTGGGACAGTGGATTCGTTCAGGGTGTTCAGAGAGGGGCTGACTGACAGAACCGTGACAGGCTATAGATGCACTGTAGTTCTGCATGTCTAACTCCCAACAGCTGCTGATGGGGCCGTCAAGACTGTACCTTCATCACTGTCATCATCATCATATGTGCTGTAGTCATTAATATTATCTGTGTATTGCAATATAATTCAGCATTATTCAAAATTACTCAGCATTACTTCATTGTCAGCATGAACAAAATATCATAAAGTTACTATCATTTAATCCAACCAACCAACCATGTTGTATCTCAGAGCACTGCTGATCTTTTCATAGTAAATCATGATACAAACCTGTAACTCTTCATGACCAGTCACAGGACATTGGCTTTTAATAAACTAACTTCATCTTTTAGTATTTTCAGAGTTTCAATGTATTTTCCAAACTTGTTTCACGTGGATACTTTAGACAACTGTTAACATTTATGAAATGTCCAGGGTCACTGTTGGCTTCAGATGGCTTGTGTTTTCTGCAGCTTTGTCCTTGGAGATGGACATAAAGCTACATTTAAAACTGCTGACTTGTGGCTGCTTATTTATTGTCATGGTCTATCTCAAAAGCAGTTAAACGACAGGACAGATATGTGTTTGGGGACTTTTTGAATGTTGCAAGTTCCTTACCTGTGCAATCAATTTGATCCATAAGTGGTTTTTATATCAGTTCTCTTGTGTGAACAATAATGACAAATCCAGATATAATGTCCCGCAAACCCCCTACGTCTTTCACTCTCCCTGCCTTCCTTTAGCTTTTCATCCGGATCTATTTTTTCATTTGATCTGAATTATATTATATTATTATTTATTATTTATAAGCTTTTTTAAAGATACAATAGAAAATACAGTGGCTCCAAAAATGCATTTTAACACTTAGAAATGTATGACTTTTTGCAATAACATACTTTTTAAAAAACTTTTGAGGCCACTTTAAATCAGAAAATGCTGATGTATTCTTAATCATAATTATATACCCTTACTTGAGTCAAAATAATAATACACCTACATTTATAAATTATATAATTTAATTACAAATTCTATAAATAAATACTAGCACACAGGCAATGGCATGTGAAACAGTGTTTTTGAGTACTTGTACCAGCTGTGCAGATGAACACACAAACCTTTGCACAGATGGGAAGTCAGCCATTATTATATATTACTGCTCATTTATTTTCAAACTGCAGCATTTAAATGCAATTATCTCAAATGCACACCAAGACAAAACATCTGCGGGCAGATGGAAAAACCTACATCCATGTGTCTTCATTTAAAACAGTCTTGTATAATTTGTATGCACCTTCAAAGATCAAATTACCCATATTATGATAAAACTGGGAAGCTGATTCAGACTGTATGTGTTTTGCAAAGGTTTATTTTATTTTATTGTTGCTGTAAGAAGTCTCTTATGCTCACCAATACTGTATATTTGTTCAAAGATACAGTTGCTGTAATTTTTCGAAATATTATTACAATTTAATATAGCTGTTTTTATATTTTAATATTTTTAAAAGATAATTAATTCCTGCGATAGCAAGGCTGAATTTCCAGCATCATTAGTCTTCAGTGTCACATGCAGTGTTAGGGTATGGAACCAGATCAGCCTCAAAAATAATACATTTACAAAACAAAATTCATAAATGCACAGCACAATTCACATTTACAAAATCTGATTCGTAAATTCAAAACACAATTCATAAATACACATGTAAAAGCTTAAATATTATGCATACATATTTGTGTAAACAGTTTAAATGTATTAGGCAAGATGCATTTGTGTGAGCATTTGGGGAAATATTTATGCTTTTACTTGTGCATTTATGAATTGTGTTTTGAATTTACAAATCGGATTTTGTGAATTTTATGAATTTTGTTTTGTAAATGTATATTTTTTTACGCTGATCTGGCTCCATATTGGGGAAGCTACTCTGAAACTGTAGCAACCATGGGCAAATTCCAAACTGAAGTGAGCATCCCTATACCCTACTCCCTTCAGGAAGAGCCCTTGAAGTGGGGACTTTGGAGTAAGCGGAAAATTCATACATTTAAAAAGGCTATTATTCACATTTATGTACTTGAAGTCTTCAACGAAGACAGCGTTTTAATCTGTGGTTTGCATAATACAAAAGTGTAGCCTTAGTCAATTCATGTGAAATATCAGCACACTCCTGTACGTCCTTTACATAATCATCAGTCGATCTCTTCTCCGTGAACTGTAAAGCCGCAAGATGCGTGAAATTTAACAATAGATGGCGGTAATGCACAATTTACTAACAAGAAAAAGACGCTGTGCAGCTTCAGTGTTTGTCAAAATGAAAAACGGAATGTAGCTTTTGGTCACGCAACACCGCTTCTTGCTGGAAAAAGTCGTTAGCTACTGGAAAAGCTACACTGTTTTAAAAGCAACTGAGCTACTGTCAAGCTACTGAAAAATGTAGGTAACCAAAACCCCATTTAAAAAACCCATTGACTTCAGGACTATGGAACCCGAAGTGCGAAAAGGCTAACTCGCTTCTGTGTTTTGACCCTCAAAGTGATGTCATACCCTCTCTATACACATGCGTATGACGTCACGGTTTTCACAAATTAGCGTTTTTGTAGTCTACACGGAGAGGATAACAGTATTGTTTTCAAAACTTCCATTTTGAAACCCGTTTTCAAAAGTTTGCATTTTCAGGCCCCCAAAACACCGTTGTCGTGTAACTGATTGGCCAAAATGCATAAAAAGTTTTCAGTTTTTAGCTGAAAACAGTGTTGTGTAAACGAAGGGCACTATGATTTCCACGATGAGGAAAATGCGGAGGGAATCGCAGAATCAATCATAAAAACAGAATTTACTATATAATGCAGAATTTCACTGAATTTGCATAATTTGATGAATAAATAAAAAGCAGGTCCAGTACACTTAAATCAAATCGTGATATAGACTAGTATCTTTGAATATAAAACCGCAAAAATACTATTTAAATATGAATGCTGGATCTTCTGTGTGTCTCCGTGTGAATGAATGGCGCAGAAGCACGGTTTTATTTGACGTTAACGTGTTTTTCAGCCTCTGCCACCACACTATATGAAGGCATGAATGCATGAACTTCATCTCCAGAGCCGCCCTGAGAGTCACTTCATGAGCATTTTACTGTTTCTTTTGAGAAAAACGATCATCACATAGAAACCCAAAGGTCTTCACGGCAACCCGTCAAAATAAAAGTTCGGTTTAACATGGAAGAAATTGTAACAGAAATATATTACTGTTGTACAGTAGAATTTAGCTACGTCTCAATATAATTATAAAGATAACAATAAACTATTATTAATTTTTTTAAGGAATAATGACAATGTTTCTTCCATGTTTTAATTTTAACAGTAAAGCTCTGTTGTGAAGTACTTTGTTTAACAAAATTGTATTATGATTTGAAAATGTATTAAATTTGAATTAAAATATTAAAATAGAATCCAGAAAACTTAAAACAAAAACCTGGAATTTGTTTTGTTTTTTTACGTAATTTTTGTTAAACTTTGAATAAACTGTTATTAAATTGTATGTTTCATGATTTCAATTCATTAGACATGCTTTTTGATTACTACAATTTAATTTTCATTAAAATGGAGTCCAAAAAATAAAAAATAAAAAAAATAAAAAAAACGAAATTGAATAAATAAATAAAACGGAATTTCTGAAAAAATAAAACTATTTAATAGGGCCCTAAGCAACCACTAATCACCATAATGGTGACACCAAAAATTGTGACTCTTTCATTTAGTGATTCAGCTTGTTAACATCAGGTGTCTTCGTTAATGGTCAATCATCACTCAGTTAATCCCTTAATTATATTGTTAACTTTAACACTACTTCAATGTTAAATTGAACACTCTTGAGTATGGACTCAAAACTCAAGTTAAGTGTGTGACCTGTTCTTAAAAGTTTCCAGGAGGCATTGATGTTTTGAAAAGAATACAGAACAGTTCTCCACTGCAGGTGCACCCGACAGAAATACAACACTGACAAGGAAAACAAACAAAGAAAAGAAAGAATGACAAATGTTATTTTCCTCATTCCATAGTTATGGGCAAGGCCTCACTGGATGGACAAAAGCACTAACATGTGTATGTGGGCGCATTTGTGTTTCTGTGACAGCAGTGAATCACCAATAGTTGTTATGATATGTGTGTGTTGAGTGAATGTGTATTGTTGGAATGGCAGACATTTTTTCTTTTCTTTTTTTCTTTGTTTGTTGTTTTTTCTAGATGATATGCTTTCAGAAGATTCTGTGTTTCCCACCTTCACCTGTTAAGCTTTGACAACAAAACTAATCGGCCATCATTGAGGCTGCAGTTGACCTTTGACCTCAGCTGTCAGTTGCCCCCTGGAGATGTGGTTCGAGACTCTTGAGTTCAATAACACCTCTAACCAACTGGAGTGTGTACCCAACACACACACACACACACACACACACACACACCTGTGCGACAGTCTTCAACAAGCACATCCAGATACATGCTGGGACACGAGCACACAGAAACACAAGTTTACATAGCTTTCTAAAAGGGGACATACCATTGACTTTATTGTTTTTGAATAAAGCTGGTTTATAAATAGTTTTTACTTTTAAACATGTCAATATTTTTTTTTCCAAATCTAATTTCCAGAGATATATATAGCCAAAATACTACTATTCAAAATGTTCTTATTTGTTTTATTTATTCTATTCTTTTAATAAAAAATACAGTAAAACCAGTGACATTGTGAAATGTTAAAATGTAAAATAGCTATTTTCTATTTGAATATTGTTAGCAAGGTCCAGACAGATGGATGAAGATCAGGATCAAGTTCAAAATACAAAGAATAAAAATAATCCACAGGGCTTCTCCAATCCACAGAAGATACTCCAACAGAATGCTAACGCAAACGAGACCGGACACTAAACACAGGAAGAACTTAATTACTGACACAATTAAGGTAAATTAACGATACACAGCTGAAAGGAACAAACTAATCATATCTTTAACCATGGAAACAAAGAAGTGGCAGGAAATTCAAACAAAGGAATACATGTGACTGATGAACAAATTTACTAAACCGATTAAACCCCGGCGGTGATGATGGTAAGGGCCTGATGAAGCCGACCCAGAGCTCAGTAATGATGACAGGCCATGGCAGAGGGAGGAGCAAAGATGTTGCTATGGCTGACGACATCCGGGGGACGACCGACGGAGAAGGAGCCGATGGATCCTAGGGCACAGAGAGCCGATGGTACTGAGCGACTTCGCTAGCACTGGAGACCTAGGCGAAGCCACGGCGACGAGCGTCTGAGGCAGAGCCAGAGTGACAGAGGACTGAGGCGGAGCCAGAGGGAAGGAGGAACCCGCATTAGCCATAGAGGTGGAGGGACTGAGTGCTGTGTAAGACTCGAAAGTCCGTGGCGTAAGTAAAGTCACGACTGACCAAGGGGAGCCCGTGGGATGAGGGAACCCGGTGGAGCCGCAAGTCCGAGGTTCTCTGGTGGAGCTGAAGGTGGGAGGGGCCGAGACAGAGCCGACAGGTCGATGGGGCCGAGGTGTGAATTTTGAAATTCAGCGTTTCTGTCTGTCAGCTTTTCTGGAGCTTAATAGACATGATCATAGCTGATTTTGTAAAAATACCTGTGTGAAAATTCTTCGAAATATATCATTCTTTCTTCTATGTTATAATTATATGGATTTGGCAAAAAAAAAAAAAAAAAAATGAGAGTGTGTAAATGACGACAGAGTGTTTGCTTCTTGGTGAACGTTTATCTGAATTTGCCATCTGTCTCTGTTTAGGTTTTAAGTTTTTGATCGAAAAAATGTTGTACAGTTCATGATATTTATGTTGATGCATAACATGAACAAGGTTAGTTTGGCTTCTGTGATAATTGCCTTTAAAAAAAACAACATTTCGAATGATTTCATGTGTTTGAGGAAGTTAAGAGCACATATGGCTCAAATTGATCTCTCTCTGTTTTTCACTGTGACCCAGACCCCACTTCCTTACCGCTACCCAATGATCTGTGGAAGAGTAAACACATCCGGACTCAAGGTGCACGGCGTAATCAAACATGTGCTGTTCATCAGCCCCAAACACACTGCTCTCTGAAGAGCACGGCTAACACACACAGGCACACACTCCATGTGTGAAACCATAACGGTAAATGCCCTCACTGCTCAATACCGTGAAGTGCTTGTTTGTGTTTGAATACGCAGATTTGTAAGGCCCCAAATCTCAACGTTAAGCAAATAAACGCAGCAGACACATCAGAAGCTTACAGTACGTTTTCATTTATCTCTGTTCCCCTTACCGTAGACACTAAAATACACACTTGAACTCGATCTTTAACAGCCAGTTTGTCTCACTCACACACACATACGGTAAACAAACCAGAATTTCACAGTTTGGCATAAGGACACAAACAAGGGCAGCTAAGCATTTTTCCTTAGATAAATGGTGCTGGAGAAGAGAGACTGCATGTGCTCTGAAATTTGCAATAATACTTTCTTATGATTTATAAGTTACCTCTTTAAAGGAACAAACTAATTATTTATTTATAATTTGTATAATTTGTGTATTATGTTTATGATTATTAATATACAATTATGTAAGTTTATTCAAACTATTGTTTAAATGATATAAGCAACATCCCGATAAATTAAGCAATTTATTATTAGTCACACCGCCGTTCAAATTGTTTGTGTCTGTAAGTAGTTTTTTGGTAACACTTTATAAAAAGTATACAGCAATAAAGTACTTAAAAATCATTTGTGAACTATAGTTCATTCATAGATAATATATCCTAGTCTGCTAATATATTAATAAGCTACAAATGTGTTCTTCATTCCTTGTCACTGTAATTAACACAATAGTTTAATTAACTCTTTACAGTTTTTTCCAATTGCTAAGACACAATTTTCCAAACTGGTTTTATCAAAATACAATTCACAAAACCACACACCCAAACTGCAAAATACCTAATATATCCTGCAAAATGAAGCACTGCAACAAAAACTACATATCGCATTATCAAAATCAAACTTTTGCACGAATGGCACACACTTCATTCATATCACCAGATTTTTGTCTAACCAACTACACACTGTTGGGCATAATGAAAAGCACTCTCATCTTTGCCATAATACTAAAATAGTTCAAATTGTAGAAAAGTATTCAGATTGTTCACGAGCACGTAAATATTTGCAGAAACACACACATGCTGGTGAAACATTTTATTTTTTTATTTTTCATTAAACAAGTCAGTGCAACATATACACAACAGATATATTTACTTTGGACTGAACAAAAATATTTTGCATTATTATTGAGTGTTCCCTGAAATGTTTAAATACATTAAGCATACACAGTATCTATCTATCTATCTATCTATCTATCTATCTATCTATCTATCTATCTATCTATCTATCTATCTATCTATCTATCTATCTATCTATCTATCTATCTATCTATCTATCTATCTATCTATCTATCTATCTATCTGTTTGTCTGTCTATAGAGCAGAATGTAAAAGAGTATAATAATAATAATAATAATAATAATGTTATTCAATTATTGTTAAAGTGGCAAAATATGCTCACCTAAAGTTAACTGATCTGTTTGGCGCCCACATTGTGCACACACCCTCTGCACCTGTGTGCATGAGTAACGTGCAACTGGAAGCCAGAAAAGACATGATGCAGCAAGATGACACAGGCTCATATTGCACATACCAAGCATTAGTATGTGCAAAAAAATGTGAAACTGTTTAAAGTTTCGGTACATTTCCCACTGACCTGGGAACAGTTTCCCTAATTCCTGCATATTACATTTCAATTCTAAATCAGTGCAACTTTGATCCATAGTACTGTAGGTCGTTATGTTTTGGTTTAAGGGAAGTATTGGTTAGTTTTTGCAAAGCTAGGGTCGGTCAGAAAGTTAGGTTTGTGTGTGTTTGTGTTTGTGTGTGTGTGTGTGTGTGTGTATTTTGAGAGTGTATGGGGAGTACACAAGGTAAATAAATATTTGATGACCATGTCACCTCTGCTCTAAGTTCTGGGCGGCACAAGCCAGATCATCGTCTGACCTTCACACACTCGGATGAATTATTCAAAATAAAATTGTCAATCATTCTGTCCGTTCCATGTGGAATAGAGAATGCAGCGCTATGTATTCATGTTTTCAAAAGGATCTAAACTCAAGAACGAGGATAATTAGGCAGACCACTGAACCACTATTAAAGAAACACACAAACAGTCTGGTAATAATGTGACAAGCACAAACAATTCTCTAAAAGCTAGAGAAAGGTTTCCATTAGTCTCCATGTTCATTTCTATAGGAAAACTTTTAAATGGCCGTTGTCATGAACAGTCTGTTCTGCCTGTTGAGCTGACTTTGTAATGTCTGATAAAACAAAAACAAATAAAGTATTTTGATTGAACGTTTACAAGTATATGCTAACAGGCTAATCGCCAAGTTGTATGCTAAGCTAGTATGCTGACTTAGGAAAAAATGCAACAAATTAATTTGTTTGCTTCTGGTAGATGTTTTATGTAACAAGTGTAAAAGGCATAAAAGTTCATCATTTCTAATTAGGCTTTACGTCATTACGTATAAAATATTCTAAAGTGAGTTTTAAGGCGACTGATATTTTAGAACGAATCACACTCCACTTTGCAACCACAGTATGTGAATAATGTATCGGCTTTATTTCTTTTCTTTTATTCAAAATATTTACAACAATGTAAAAAAAAAAAAATATGATCAATAAGTTATGACTGCATGTTTTTCATTGCTTTAACTGATCAAAATAAGTTAAGCTTAAGTAATTTAAGTCGAAATTACTTAAACATCAAAGTTGTTTGTACTTTAAAATTTAAGGAAGCAACTTTTGTTTTTACAGTGAAACTTCTTAACAACATTATCAAATATTTAAAATTGTGATTCTTAATATGTGTGTGTAAATGTATTTTGTGTTTTAAACACTTTTGTTAGTTGTCAAATTATGTTTAAAAGGTTATTTTATCCATTATTATTGCCGCTTCATAGACGTTATGCGTGTTCTCAAATGATTAATGTTTCTCTTATTTGCTGGTACATGTTACAAGTCATGTCAACATATATTTTACTTTAACTTCATTTTTAAGTTATAGAAGATTCAACTCAGTTGAATTCAGTCAGTTTCATAATTTAAGATGAAATGACTTGTACATGAAAGTGTACTTAAGTCTGAAAGAAAGATTATGTGGTTTAAAACACATCAATTGAGATATATGATGAGCACTGAGCGAACCGAACTCTGACTGCACAAAGTACCTGCTTCATCACCGGAAATTGGATACTTCCCTATAGGTGAAAAACAGTATGTCACAAAAGAAGTATGTCCGAATTCACAGTACTCATAAAAGAGTAGGCAAAAAGTACCCGGATGGCCTACCTCTTCCGGTGAGATTCTGAAGTCTGCATAGACGATGGACACTTTAGTCTCCCATGAGGCCTCTTGAGAGGATTTGTGAATAACAGTGACCCGACGCAACTGACGCTGGTAGGTCGCATGATAAGGGCGACATGGCTGATGTAGTACGTCCACACATTCAGTCCTACTCCCCTGCTTCTGTTATTGTACATATACTCATTCATATAAAACATACTTTTTCAAAGGTAATTACTTTTTCACAATAAGTAACTACTCAAGAGAATATGTGATTTCGGATGCAAGCTCCAGACCCACATATTGAACTGATTGGTGTTCTGTATAAGTGTGTTTGGGTGGACCCTTCAATTAGACTGCTGAGCTCTTAAAGGCCTCTGTATTGATAGATTTAATGGCTGCGCTTGCTTGTGTGTGTGAAAGAGAGTCAGAGGAGAGAGACAGGTGAAGTCCAGTAGTCAGCTCTTCCTGCGTCCTGTGTGAGTATTACATGGGCCCTTACAGTGGTCTGCCGTAACCTTCTCACATTGGAGGTGTCACATACGATACTTCCTAACGCCCAGAGCCAAACATCATCTGATCGCCCTCTCGCTCCCCCATCCTCCCTCTCTATGTATCTTTGTCTCTCTGCTTTAGGTGAATGATGGACCATTCTCCCCCTCTCTCCCTTCTCCTCTTCCACCTGATTGGCATTTTCTTATTAGAGCAGCTGGAACAAAATATTCAGTGCCAGTCATGGGTCCCAAATGGCATCAGTTTGTGTTTGCTGTTCTTTTTCATAACTATCTTGTGTATTGATATACAAAGACAAAGGTTGTGTATCTGAAAGTAATGATATTCCGCAAGCCTGTGCTTGCATTATAAAGGTTAGTAGAAATAACAAAAATGGTGTCTGAAAGTGGTTGAGTGTATTTATAGATGTACTTTTTAATGAATATTTCATTCAACTTATGACTCAAATTCTACTGAGAAATAAGCATTGCAAAATAATGGCGGTTTGGTCATTGACTGACTGAAGAGTGAGGTTTCAGACAGAAACGTACATTTCATGAGACGCAGTCTTTATCAGAAATTTTGTCATGTTTATTTGATGCAAAGTTTGTATTACATACATATTGTGTGTGTTTCCCTCCAATCTTAACAGTCCTAGATTTACTTTCACTATATTTACACAATATGTTTATTAGTTTATTAATATTCTGTAATTAATCTTGGTATGTAGCTTTAAACACCAGAGATTTAAACTTCCAGAGATTATTTTATTTTATTATTTTATTTTAAATACTGCACAATAGTGTGGGGTCAGAAAGATTTGTTCTTTTTTAAAGAAATTAATTAGCAAGGATTGATCAAAATTGATTAAATGTGACATACATATAAAGTCTTTTATATTGTTTCAACAAAAAAAAAACCCCAAAATCTATGGTAACATTTTAGTTTAGGGTACAATTCTCACTATTATAGTTGCTGTTTATTAGTACTTGTAAAGCACAATGTTAATGCCTTATTCTACATCACTTAATCCTACCCAATACCTAAACTTAACAACTACCTTACTAACTATTAATAAGCAGTAATTTGGAGTTTATTGAGGCAAAAGTTGTATAGTTAATAGTTAGTTAATAGTGAGAATTGGACCCTGATCTAAAGTGTGACCAAATCTATTTCAAATAATGCTGTTGTTTTGAGCTTTATATTCATTAAAGAAACATAAAGAATATATCATAATTTCCACAAAAGTTTACAGCAACTATTTTTTAACATGGATAATAAGACATTTATCTTGAGTCTCAAATCAGCATATTAGTATGATTAAAATATTTTTTAATAGATAGATAGATCGATCTATGAAAATATATATAAAATCCCAATTATGAAGCTTGATGATACATATGGTGACATTTCAGTGACAATTGCGAGGGCTTTAATTTACATTTACATTTATGCATTTGGCAGACGCTTTTATCCAAAGCGACTTACATTGCATTCAAGGTACACATTTTACATTTTTGTCAGTTCTTGCTTTCCCTGGGAATCAAACCCATGACCTTGGCGTTGCTAGCACCAACGCTCTACTGTTTGAGCTACAGGAAAGCTAGAAGTTTTCTCTTATTGGACTTGGGGGAAAAAAATCACTTTGCTGGCATTTAATGCTTGGATAAATCAGACTCTTTTATTAGTAACTCTTTGATTTCAGATTATAAACTGTACACAGCCCTCTTGTGTTTAAGTGTTAAAAGTGTGACAGGGCTGGAGGAGGATCATAGATGTGCCCCCCAGAGGAAAGTCAGCTTGAGGCCATTAGCCTTTATGCTGGCTAAGCTATCTTTCCTACTATCATCTGGGGAGGTAGTTTGTTTTGGCCTCTGCATTCTTCTGCTTCTCTTAAGTAGAAAGACAGTGTAGAGGGCCGCAAGTCTCACAAAGTTTCACTTGGAAAATTGATTTAACAGGGAAGGGAAACTTTAAGGCTACATAAGGCTAACTGGCTCCAAGTACACCACTGTAGTCTCTGTCAGGGATAAAGGACACTGTCCAAACAAGAGGGAATGAATCAAATTGTTTGTATGCTTTTGGCAGGATTCTGCCTTCCCTGATGTCTGATAGTTATGGGACCCATCTTTGCTGCTACAGTGTGTTGCAATTTTCCTGTACATATTGTAAATCTACAACTATTTTCCTTATAACTAAACAGATTTTACATACAAAGAACAATTGTTGAAAGAATAGTGAAGGGTATTTCAATCTGATACATTCACTGATCATGGCACTGCCACAGCACTTAAGTTTATCAGATGGTTTATTAAATCTCAATGTGAATATGATTCTGAGTAAGAATAGGCATTTTGAAACGAGAATCGTAAAGTGTTGAGTTTTATCGAAAGGGAACTTTGTGTTTTCCCCTTAGAGGTTGATAATTCTTTAGCTGAATGATGAGATTTATTTGAATGATATAATTTACAGAGAAACAGGATCAATCTTGGCATTATACAGAGCCTTTATGGTCACCTGGCCTCTAGGCCTTTTTTTACACCAAAAGTGCCAAAATCACCAAATAGTCGACTGACACCAAGAGCCAAACAAATGTTCATCATGATGATAAACAAATTGGTTACACTTTGTAGTTACATTGTACTCACTCAGAGAAGTTCTGAGTAATAATAACCACAAGCATGCACTACAGATTTACGGTTAGAGTTTGGTTTAGGGTTATTTACTTGTAATTATGCATAATTGACTGTTATTACTGAAGGGTGTGGATTTTAGAATAAACTGCTGCTTCATTGTATATGTAATAAGTGATTATAATAAAGGTATTAATCAATATCTTCCCTTCTAAATATCACATGAGTTGAATGACTTCTCTAGGCTTGTGAGATTTTACTTTGTTATAGAAGTTACCAGTGTGATCACTGAAATGTTCTTTTCATGTATTCTCTAATGTCTGTATTTGATATCTGAATGCAGTAACAGTGCTTGCTCATTTAGCCCGGCTTCCAGAAATGAAATATAGACTCGTTTTGTGTTTGAGAAATGTCTTCGGCATGTGTCAATGCATTCATCTGTTTTTCAAGGGTACTCTGACAACTATGGTCACAGGGGTCATTGAAGTCTATAGTTTAAGGGACCATTTCTCAGTTAAAGCCTTACTTTCCAGTTAGACTAAAGTGTAGCTCTCCTTGAGAGAAAGAACGCATTATCTTGATGTCTTGAGAAAACTCTCCTGTTTATAGAGCCTGGCCAAATCCAACCTTGGAAAAGCTGTGTGTAGGTGTGTGTGTTAGTCTTTTTGGTTACAGGTTAAGGAACCACTGGCATTATTGGAGATTGACTGAGTTGTTGTTGTTCGGGACATGTTGGCGCCCAGAAACCCAAATCTGCGACCTGAAAGGCCACGACGTGCCTAACTTCAGGGTCCGAGTGTCAGCTGCATAATCGATAAAGATATGCTTAAATCTATCTGTATATGTGTGGAAAATTACTATGTTTATCTATTTCTTAGCCAATCAGAAACTGCAACCTGTAGTAAGGACGTAGCTTAAACCTTGGTGTAGGGTATAACTGCTGTGATCTTTGTAACTGTAAGCAGGGCGGCCAATGAACTCCTGTGTGAGTCTTGAAGCTGATTTCTGCTGATGAAACTGCAAACTATCTTCAGTAAATCTTTTCTTTAATTTATTATAATTCTGACTCCGGGTCTTCATTCATCATATCTGGTTCTGGGTCTTTGACTGTAAATCCCCTTACATTACTAAATTAAGTAGATTAACGTAACGTATAACTACGTGACTTTTAATTAAAGTGTTACCCACAAATTTACTCCAGTACAATAGTTGACGCTGATTGACAGTGAAATTCACGCTAATACAAAACATCGCTTTACACAGAGATGAAGTTGGCATGACCCGAAAATTGCAACCAACTTTTCTTACCTATTAAAAATAAAAAATTCATTCGGGTCATGCCAAATAAAAAATTTAAGGCTGCTCTGTGCCTTCACAAAATTCAGTGTTTCATGACCAAAATCTTAAATCTTAACGTTTGCCATGCATGTTTTCATTTCCATCATTGTGAAGGATTAAAATTGCTCTGCTGGGCAAATATTGGCACTGATATAAATGGCTCAATATGAATGCATTGTTTTCCGAATTTTGTTTGCATTTAATTTTTATGTTTGGTGTGAAATGTAAAAAAAATAAAATAATTCCTGTTCCCCATGTACGTACTATGTACTTATTATTATTACAATAACTGTGTAATAACTAGGTACTAACCCTGAACCTACCCCTAAACCTATCCTTAACCCATGTAACCTTATATTACCCAGTACTTTCTTAGTTAAGTACACTGTAAGTACAGTACTGTGCAAAAGTCTTAGGCGGTTAATCCACCCCCCAAATGGTTTTAAGTCAGTTATTTATATCTTTTGCTGTAGTGTGTCAGTGGGAAATATCAGTTTACATTTCCAAACATTCTTTTTGCCATTAATTGTAATAATCCAGTGAGATTTGTGTATGCACAAGGAGTCTGACAACAGCCGGTATGATCTGATCTCACCATCATCGAGTCCGTCTGTGATTACATGAAGAAACAGAAAAAACTGAGACAGACTAAATCCAGAAGAACTGTGGGAACGTCTCCAAGATGCTTGAAGAAACCTTCCTGCAAAGCTATGAAAAACTATGCGCAAGTGTACCTGGACAAAAGCCGTTTTAAACGCAAAGGGTCGTTACACCATATATTGATTTGAATGAGTTAATAGAAGTTAAATCATAAATAAATTCAATTTGTGATCTTATTTTTGAAAGCATTCTCACTTTACAGCATTTTAACACAAGTGCCAGTACTTTTCACAGTACTGTAGCTTTGCAGGACGGTTTTCATGCCTAAGACTTTTGCACAGCACTGTACATGTAAGTGCACGTAATGTAAAATGTAAGTGCACGTAATGTAAAATAAAGTGCAACACATTTTTTTTTTCTATAAAGACAAAGTACAGTGTTTCAGAGCGAGTTAATGTTT
Organism: Leuciscus leuciscus; assembly: GCF_965113295.1. NCBI lineage: Eukaryota > Metazoa > Chordata > Actinopteri > Cypriniformes > Leuciscidae > Leuciscus > Leuciscus leuciscus. Next base: position 16,761,222 of record NC_138747.1, on the reverse strand, counting down.
AGTTCATGTTAATGTAATTAACCAATGTTAACAAATGGACAGTGTTACCGAGTTAATCGTTCATGTATGTTCATGTACAAAGAAGGTTCTTGCCATAATTGGATGGTGCACAGTCTTTTAATTTACTTTAAGAAAACATTTTTGGGTTAAGCTTTGGGTAAATAATACCAGGGCAATTGCAGAATATGCAAAACATTCCACGCCAGACTGCATGATTGCATTCCACCTCTAAATGGCCCTGTTTCCTTTCTCCTTGTTTTTCTCTGGTCTCTCTTCCAGCTGATATCACAAGCAATTGAAAACCTGTAAAAACCAGCCTGCCCAACGGCTCATTCCCTCCCCTCTCCTCTCTGATGAGAGCTTGGAAAAAAAATAGCTGACTGTATTTGCCTTTTGCGTCCTGCCAAGATCCACCTCGCTCACAGACCCGTCTGCTGCACCTTAGGGGTTTCAAATTCCTGCGAGCTCGGGATGAAACACTCATTTCACAATTAAACTGACCCGTCCCTATTAGCTCAAGCCCCCCGGGGGATCACTTTCCGCAAGGTGGTGACAAATTGCTCTTTTGAACCGAAGCCTGGGCCGTTATGGATGCCACATAGACTTTGTTTATCAATCTGCGCATACTAATAGAGGTCTGAATGGAGTCGGATTGAGTTGGGAATGTGGAGCCACTAAGAGCAGCTGATAGTGTTGCACATGTGACATTGAGGGAGGCTTTTTCTATTTATTTTAATCTATCTATACTATTTTGTGTATCAGATACATTTGCGAGTGTAGAATTTGTTTCTAGATATTTTGGTTAAAATGATGGGTAACACTTTATTTTACAATGTCCTTGTTACATATGTTACATGTACTTGACATAGTAATAACAGTAAATTATGCATAATTACATGCAACTAACCCTCAACCAAATCCTTATCCTACTCTAACCCTATAGTAAGTACATGTAGTTGCTTAATATTACTCAGTATTACTTAAAATAAAGTGTAACCAAATGATGACATGAAATATTCAGGGTTATGTTAAAAGAATGTGTGCTAAGCACTATACAGATGGTGGACTTTTCCCCATATGTGTCCCGTACAAGAACTCTTAAGCCTCGCTAGACCGTTGGGACCTATCTGTCACTCCAACATGGCTCTGAGATCACTTTCGGTTTATCACTATGGATTTTTTTGGGGTATGAAATCGAATCCAGGATTAACATAAACTACAGCTAGAGCTGTCATAAGCTGACAATGTTTAAAAAGGCATTTTTGTGGAAGCCAGCTATAGGATTGGTCTGAATGATAATCACTGGAATTAAAGTTTATTCAAACCTTGGGTAGCTTATGTAATCTCCCAAATAACTGTGGTGATGTTGTTACTTGCCATTTGGCAGATGCTTTTCATTCATCTTTAAGGACAGTCTCAGTGGAGCAACCATGTGTTAAGCGTTTTGCTTCACATCACAGTGATGATACAGCAGGGTAATGGCAGTAAACCTTCTATTCCTGCGACCAATTATTGGGTTAGTGTTATGTTATATGGCTTAGTTTCCAAAAGTGTTCACGTGATCCTTACGAAATCATTCTAATATGCTGATTTGGTCCTCAAGACACATTTCTAATTATTATCAATGTTGAAAACAGTAGTGCTGCGTCATATTATTTGCAGAAACAGTGATACTTTTTTTTTTAGGATTCTTTAAGGAATTGAAAGTTCAAAATAACAGAATGGTTTGACATATAAATCTTTTGTAACATTATAAATCTATATATATATTTACCCATCCCAACTTGATTGCCTTGGGAATGGAGGATGAGGTGAATGATTGGGCTATCAAGGAAGGCAACGTTTTTGAGTAAAACATTTAAGAAAGAAAAAGGGAAGCGAATAAAACTGTTAGACAGGAAGAAAAAGGGAACGGTGAGGAAAAAGAAAACAGTGGAGAGAGTTGGCCTGCATCTGCAGTGGTCTCAGACTGCGCGGGGGGCAGATTTGGGGAACAGGAAGTGCAGCAGACACCTGTGATTCTCATTTCTGTTTCCATTTCAGCAAGGCTGGAACAAAACCCTGAATTACACACACACACACACACACACACACACACACACACACACACACACACACACACACACACACACACACACACACACACACACACACACACACACACACACACACACACACACACACACACACACACACACACACACACACACACACACACACACACACACACACACACACACACACACACACACACACACACACACACACACGCAGCACCTAACCTGGTCCCTGTCTGACCCGGGGGTTTGAGCCCTTGTGCCAGCTAAACCTTTACTGACCCCTTAGAGCCCACTGTACGCTCACAGACCCACATAATCCAAACCACAGATCGAAGCAATAAATCCCCCCACCCCACTAAAGCGTTCCCTCTGCGTGCAGTTGTGATGGCAACCTAGGCCTTTTCCAGATGTTTCGGAGGCCCTAACTGAGCGAACTCCCTCTGTGCTTCTTTCTAGCTGTGAACACACAAACAACTCGCCTTTCCCCCACCTGCTGCCCCCTAGAGCCACAGCGCACAGACCTGCTGGGAGAAACATCATCACTAGTTTTTAAAGTAGGTGAGGATTTGGGTTTAAGTATTGGGTTATACGCTAAGGGAAGTCTTGAATAGCCAAGGCTTCATGACAGTGAGTGGTGTACAGGGAGTTCATTGGGACAAAACCGTGGTCCGGGTTTTATGACAGAGGATATCAAGTTACAGCTGTGCGCTCATTTACACACCAGGGGAATTGTTGCCAGTCTTAAAGCATTAGCTGTTGAAGTCAGTGTTGGATAAAATTCAGAATGTACGAATCGGCTCCATTTTGACTAGTTTTATCAGTCATTTTATTCTTTCCATCCATCCATCCATCCATCCATCCATCCATCCATCCATCCATCCATCCATCCACCAATGAATCAATCCACCCACCGATCCACCGATCCACCGATCTATCTATCTATCTATCTATCTATCTATCTATCTATCTATCTATCTATCTATCTATCTATCTATCTATCTATCTATCTATCTATCTATCTATCTATCTATCTATCTATCTATCTATCTATCTATCTATCTATCCGTCCGCCCATCCATCCATAAATTTAGAGTCTTTAAAATATATATTTTTTTTCTTCAAAACTTTAAAATTTCATTCAGTTCAGCTTGTTGGGGTCTTAGATAATTCAGCATTCTTCATAGGTCTCGCAGTTGGCATATGACATAACATAATTACAGCGCATAGATTTCCAAGGATACGGTTATCTAGATTGATGCCTTTGAGTACATAATTATCAGGATATACGTTAACATATGTAATCATATTTTATCTGACATAACTTAACATTGTGATCTAAGAGAGGGCCCTGAAGCCTCTCCAGTGTTTATTTTGTGAAGGGTAGGATAAAGGCTCACTAATCACTCTCAGCAGCAAGTGTGTGCATTCGCTTTGTCTGGCTTTCCAGTTGTATGAACATCCATCACGGCACCTGCCAAAGTGCCGTGCGCTGGGTCCTTGACCAGGCCGTTCTAAAGGAGGGCCACGTGTCCCAGCCACCCCCTAATGGGGCGACAACACCCCAGAGAGTGGAGCAGGGCAACAGGTGCATGTTTTTAATAGTGGCATGTAGAGCGCACATTTCCCTCCCATCCTCAGTGACGCTAATGATGGACGTGATGTGACATGCTGAGGGACAGGGAGACAGAAGGAATGACTGCTGGTGTTTACAGACTGCCTGGAGAGATCCTTTATAAATATAAACTCAACACAGTTGTTGGAGTGCAGCATCAGAATGATCATTCTTGAAGTTGAACTGCCTTGATGATTTACTCCTGTGTTTTGAATCATTATCATGTTGCATGGTCCAACAGCTTCGTGGTTGCTTGCTGCGTACAGTACACACTTCTTTGACCTTCTCTATACAAACATAATGGTGTTGTAACTTCTACTTCTCATTGACTTGAGTGATCTACAGGACATGTGGCAGTGTGTCGCTATCAGCACTGGTAACTGTCTTGTATCTTGACTCTGACACTGTAGCATTCTTGCATTTCAGACTGCACAGTGCTTAACTTTGTAGCACCAAGTGTGGTGCTGAGTTTCCCAGTTTGTAAACTATCTGTCTGTATGTGGACTCATTCAGCCCCAGGCCTTTTCTTACATATCTCCTTTCCAGGCTTGTAGGTTCAAGACTTGTACTTCTTGGATCTCTGGATCACACTTCTTTCAAACTCTTTTCATTCTTCTTAAAGGCTTTACAGAGATTGTTTGTCAAGATGTTTATGTGAAATTGCAAAGAATATTGGTTTTATAAAGATAAAACATTGTGAAATATGTTATTAGTACAGCATGATCTCATTAGTATTCATACATAATGTTTACACATACATTTGGATATACTGCTGTTAAAAAATGTTAGGTTGGTAAGATTTAGATCTGTTTTCTATTTTCATATACAGCATTTTCAAATGTAATTTATCCTTGTGATGGTAAAGCCATCCTTTTAATGCTGATTTGGTGCCCAAGAAACATTTCTTATAGTTTCAATGTTGAAAACAGTGGTGCTGCTTAACATATTTTTGTGGAGATCGTGGTATTTATAATTAACTTTTTTCAGGATTCTTTGATGAACAGAAAGTTCAAAAGAACAGAATTTATTTGAAATAGAAATCTTTTGAAACATTGTATTTACTGTATTTACCATCACTTTTAATGCATTCTTGCTGATTAAAAGTATTAAGTTAAAAATCATACAGAGCCCAAAATTATGAACGATAGTTTATGCTTAAACACAAATCACAGTGCCAACAATTTTGTTACAATATATTTAAAGTTTTTTTTATTTTTTATTTGTATTTTTTACTATTTTGTGTCCCATGATGTAATTTTAACCTTTTGTAAAGGGATGGAATCCTTAAAAATGTGTGGAATATGGAATCAGACATAGTGATAACACTGAACTTATTTAATCTTTTTGATTCCATAAATTCAATGTTATATGAAAATAATATAATTCGTAAACATTTGAACATCTCTAGAGTTGTTCAAATGTAAAATGGTTATGTTTTAGAAGCTGTCAATAGGATATCAATGCATGTTTCAGTGTCTATGCAAGGGTTATGCTTTAACATGGATACCTACGATTGTAAAAAGTGACCAGCTGACTTAACTTAAAAAAGTGAGGAAACCTGTTACCTTAAAATTACTAAGTAAATACACCATGTGTAATTGACAAAAATAAGTTGTGAACTTGACAATTCCACATAACTTAATTTTCTCAATTATGCATGAAGTTTATTACTTAATAATTTTAAGGCAACAGGTTTCCTCACTTTTTTTAAGTTAAGTCAACTATTCACTTTTTAAAGTGTAATGAGTTTATATTGAATAGTTAAAAATGAATTAAGCAACCGCAGCAAATCATTTCAAAGACTTTTCCCATGAACCCAGTGCTCTTCCGTTGAGTCCAGGGAAAAGTGCAATCCAGTTCAGAGCGGTGTGTGAGAACCGGAGACACCTTTAGCAGGGCTGACCGGTTAAAAATGCGGCCATGGGTTTTGAGGGCCAGCGGTTCCATTATCCATTATCTGAACGCGAGGCTGCGGACATGTAAAGATTTTGCAGGGCTTTTTCACTGGCTGCGGCATCTCCTAACACCTGCGCCAATGCTCTTTTGTCTTGGTGCGCATATGCGCTACGCGGGAGCTGGCCCTACATCTAGGCCAAGCTGTAAAAGAGTAGCTGCCTTTGTGCGAGCGAGTTCAAGTAATGGACCGATAAGATCTTGATGACCTCCTCTCCGTGCTCTTTTCTCCATTCTTCTGTCTGTTTGTCTCTCTCTCATGTGAATAAGCGAAAACCAGTCCGATTTGGTTCCCCTGGCCTTCCGAGGACACCCTGCTCTGGCAGCCCCACCGAGGCGCCTCACCTCGCCCCAGTGGCCTCCCCTCGGCCCGAACCCTTTATGTGCAAGGACTACCTTGTGGTGAGGAGGGGTGCGTGTATGTGTGTGTGTGCTTCCCGCGGGGGTAATCAGGTCTTCGGGCCGCCCCGACAGCAGACATCATCTCTACACTCTTTCAGCATGTGAGAAGATCCCTGTCCCTTCGCCCTGAATGAAAGGAACCCTTTCTTTTCCCACCTCAATCATTCAAAAACCCAGTCCGGTAGGTCTACAGTAACCAGATACGTCCAGAGCCTCTGTCCCCCTCCGATAGGAACTATGGGTTCTTTTTCACCCGCCTCTCTCTCTTTCCTCTCACTCTGGCTTTTTTTCCTTTTTTCTGAAGTCTACTGAGTGGCGATCATTTGCAGTGCAGGTGTCTGATTTTCATTAAAATTGCAAATTGAAGTGGATGCCTCATCTGATAAGAAGGGACAACCGGGACTCTCTCTTTCTGTCGCTTTCTGATTCTCTCTCACTTTCTCTCTCTCTTTTACTTACTGTGTATCTCACCACACAACAGTGAACACTCTATCTTGATCAGAAAATGTTTAATCACTGATTAAAAGAACAGTTCAGCCATTTACTCATCCTCATGATGTTCAAGCCCATGAGAGTTTCTTTCTTTTTTGGGACACAAAATGGTGGGTTTTTGAAGAATATCCTGACCACTGTTTTTGATATAATGAAAGGGAATGGATAAATTTTTACATGATCGATAATAGATATACTTGTAATCCTTACACATTTGTTTTCATTCTGTATGCTATCATAATCAGTGGTGGGTATATTTCTTACAAATTGTAGTCCATTATGCAAATTACATGACGAAACTTAGTAGTAGTAAGTACTTAGTTAGTAACGTAATCTATTACATTATTTTAGTTAATACAATCTGACTAATTGTTGATTACTTTTGATTACTTTGGGACTAACTTGTTTATGTAATTGATTTTAGGATAAGCTTGTACAATAATGATATAAAAATACAAAGAGTATGAAAATATATTCTTCGTTGTCAACAACATAAAGTATATTAAACATTACATTATGTCAAACTAATTATTAATTAAATTGTAAAAATGTAGAATTACAATAAATACATAAAAACAAATCAAAACACTAAAAAAGATTAAATATTTTGTTTACCTGCATGTCATGTGACCATTCACCGACATCAGAGAACCGTGAATATGCAAGTGTTGTGAATTTACTGACTTAAAATCTCAGATTTTTATTTTTTTCTCATGCTTTTTTTGATGAACAAATGCAAAGTTATTGACTAAATGATGAGTATTTCATTTTTGAGTGCACTTTTTTTTTTCGGTATGATAAAACCCCATTAATCTGTCTGTAAATGAAGGTGAGACTGTGAGTGGGAGAGAATGGAGCTTATGTGAGATATTGTGTTGAAAATCTCAGCCAACATCTTTATCAAAATGAATGAGTGATTTTCCAAATATCTCCCTCCAAACTCCTGGAAAAGAAAAGTCTCTTCTTCAGTATGTCACATAGCTGTGTGCGTTAGACTGTCCCTTTTTCAGTTTAGTTTTGAGTCTAAATGTGACATTTAGCAGTTTGGGGACTAATTAGAAACAGAGAAGAAAAGGAAAGAAAGAGAGGGAATCTCACAAGCAGGAATGCTGCGACTGGAAACCCCAGCTGTCCGTCCCGCTCTCAGCCTGCAGTGAAATGTCACACCAGATTTCTTTGTCCGAGTCTCTAAATTAGCAAAGACATTTGCTTAGCATGGAAAGCTTCTCTGTTTGAGAACACAACATCTCAACAGCTGTGGTCCATCTTTCTCATTTTCTCCTTCATTCAGATCTCCATGTTTTGACAACGGAATGAACTGGACCGTTAAGAGCTTTAATGCAACAGACAAACCACTTTCATGTGAAACTAAACTCAATTCTTCCTGCTATCAACACTTAGCTTAAAGCGCTAGGTGCACTCGATGGTCGTCACTCGTTATTCCAAGAGCATATGTAAAAATAATAATAATAATAATGGTCTTACTAATATTGCATTGTCTCTTACCACTTTAGGCTTGATTTATGGCTACACACAGCTGGTTTCAACCCATGTGGTCCGGTTGAACCTGACCTGTGGCCTTTATGGAGGTTTCCGGTTGGTTCTGGATGGTTTAGCACATGGATTCTCTACAGATGGACCTGTCCGCAGCGTGCAGCTGGCTAAGCAGGTCCTGACAGCCTGTGAGTTCTCAGGACATCATGCCACTGCAACGCACCTGTTAGTTACCATGCAACACATGTGCATTCCAGCATAAAGCTGCAGTGGAATGGATCACGGACAGTGAGAATGAGGTTCACTTAGGATTCAAAGTGTGAACTCAAGTCATCCTGTCATTACTTGTTGCATGTTTTAAAGAAAAGCATTGACATGTACATGTACTAATACTACTATTTAAAGGGTCAGTTTACCAAAAAATTAAAACTGTCATCATTTACTCAACCTCATGTCGTTTCAAACCCGTAAGACTTCAACACAAATGAAGATATTTGAATAAAATCTGAGAGATTTCTGTCCCTCCATTGACTGTGTACGTAACTACCACTTTGATGCTTCAAAATGTTCATAAAGAGATTGTAAAACGAATGAATAGAGCAGTTTAGTCCAAAGTATCCGAAGAGACACGATCACTTAATATGATGAACAGATTGAATCTAGGCTTTTATTCAGGTGAGGAGGGTGAGAAAATGATGACATAATTTTCATTTTTGGGTGAACTTGTGCTACCATTTAGCAATAAGACGATGTAGTTTTGCAATAAAATATCATTAAATAAAGAGATATCACGCTTTCCTTAAACCTTGAATACATCTTATCTTAATCATTATTTTCAAATTTATGTTTAAAAAAATATATTATATTAGGGGCTATTTTAAAACTTTAAATTAAAATTACTTAAGTATTTATATATTATTAATATATATTAATACCTTATTAAACTTAAGTACTACTTATTAAAGTTTAAAGGCTTAGAAAGTCATGATCTTGGTTAAGATATACCTCCATAGTATTTTTTACTTTATGCTCCATACATTTTTTTTATTTGCAATGAATATTAAATTGAGAACATGTTCACCATAAAAACATGTCTTGCCCGACTCATAGAGGAATTATCCCTATTCTACAAGTCAAGTCAAGTCACCTTTATTTATATAGCGCTTTTTACAATACAGATTTTTTCAAAGCAGCTTTACAGTGATAACAGGAAATTAATGCAACAAATATTATTTTGGCAGTACAGCAGCTCTAGAATAAAGTCATTGTCCAGTTTACGTAAGTTCAGCGTTGATTAATTTCCGTTGTAAAAATCATTAGTAATTAATTGAGACACACAAAGTGCATAAGGCCCCCAAACCACCAGGGGGCCCCCTTGCTCTCAATATTCAGGCTTACATTTTTTTATCTAATTAATTACATGATGTGGCGATTAATCGAATTAATCGCAAATAAATAGCACATCAAATTTGAAATTACCCACAAAAGATCATTTTAAAGTCATTATTGTGTTAAATGAGAAAAGCATCAACTACAATACATTTATTTAGAAAATATGAACAGAATTTTCACATAACTTTTAAGCTTCAATGGCCACGAGGGTGAGTAAATGATGACAGAATTTTTTTATTTTTTTATTATTAATATGGAAATAATGATTTTTTTTTTAAATGAAATGATATAAGACTGCCAGTAGGTGGCAGTTTTCTTTATTGTTTTTTTTTAAATTAATATGGAAATAATGATTAAAAAAAAAAGGAAATTATACTATAAGACTGCCAGTAGGTGGTAAATGTCTAAATGAGTCCTTCATTCATTAGATTCGTGATTCATTCAGGAATTAAGTAAATGGCTCTTTTTATGGATAAGCCATTGAATCATCACCCAATTGATTCGCTGAAATCACGGATTCATTTAGAAACGAAGCACCGCCTTGTGTTGCTCAGAGATGCACAAGAGTTCTGCCCTGAATTTATAGGTAATATTTTCGTTGGCAAAATTGAGCATAAACAGACAATATTTTGTCTAAAATATAACACAATAACCATATTTATTGTACTGTTGTATAAAATCAATATCATATTTGCACTTATTGCTTAACTATCATGATATAAATATGAGACAAAAACTCATACAGGGGCATTTTTGCCCTGGTATCTTGAATTTTATGGGGCATAAAAATGGGGCATAAAATCAGCTTTGTAAGATGAACTACATAGGTCTGGGGCGGGGAGTTAAATGCTAGATAAGTGCTTCTAAAATTTTAATAAAACGGGAGAATTCAACGTTTTGCTTATTCTGAATCAAGCTCCACTCTTTGCTGCACATCAACTTTGAAAACAATGATATATTTTAAACACACCAACACTTCTGTGATGCAATGCCGAAACTTTTCCTTAGCTGTTGACTTTTTTTTTTTTTAATTGAGGTTTCTGTGAATGGGTTTGAAATGAGTCTGGCTAACCAGCGCGACCATGGCTTGTGAAGTGATGTGTGTGTCCCGTGCACAAACATAAACACAGACTCCATCTGTTTGGTGGCATGCTGTGGTCTGGGAAGCAAAGTGAAGCCGAAGAGTTCACACGCGGCACAAAGAGCCAATTATGGGAAGCCACTGGATGGAGAGACAGTGGGAGAGAGGAGAGCGAGAGAGAGATAATAGAGGCTTGTCTATCCCTGATCGACGGAGATGTTCTCCTTAAGTGTCACTCTCTTCTCACTGTATCCAAGACAAGCAGTCAATGTGTCCATTAAGCAGCCTGGATGAATACATACCCACAAGCACAAGATTGCATTAAGTGGGCACATACTCGGTTAATTAAGTAAATGTTCTGTGTAAGAGGACTTGTTTAGGGGACTGTTTTTTCCACATAACTATACTTTTTTTTTTTTCATAAAAAATTCTGAAAGATCAATAGAAAGTAAATGGCTGCCACAAACTTGTAATATGAATGATTATGCAATGGGGTACAAAAATCTGAGATCACAAAGAAAACTTGGGATTGTTTTAAACAACAATTAACAGTTTTAAAAATTAACATTATGAATAAGAACATTTAACATAGAAATGAATAAGAAATATTGTGCACTACAAAAATAGTATTATTATTATTTTGATAATACTTTATTTTACAGTGTCCTTGTTACATGTACTTACCATAGTAATAACAGTAAATTATGCATAATTACATGCAACTAACCCTCAACCAAATCCTAATCCTACCCTAACCCTAAGTACATGTAGTTGCTTAATATTACTCAGTACTTAAATATATAATTGCACTGTAACAATGAAACCTTAAGTGTAACCATTATTTTATTTTTTCCGAATTTTGATGTGCCAATAAAATAATTTGTAATGGAAAAATTGTAATACATTAATTTAAGGTGATGTAGTTACTGTTACACATTACTACATGTAGCCTACTTACTATAGTAATAACAGTAAATTATAGGTAATTACAAGTTACTAACCCTAAACCAAACCCGGTAACACTTTATTTTACAGTGTCCTTGTTACATATGTTACATGTACTAACCATAGTAATAATAAAATTATGCATAATTACATGCAACTAACCCTCAACCAAACCCTAATCCTAACCCTTTAGTAAGTACATGTTGTTAATTAATTTTACTCAGTACTTAAATATATAATTATGACACCTTAAAATAAATTGTAACTCCAAACCTTACACTTAACTGTAACTCTGTAGTAAGTACATGTCGTGAATTAATATTACTCATTACTTATCTGTGTAAGTACAATGTAACTGTGTCACCTTAAAATAAAGTGTATAATTTTTTTTTTTTTTTTGTAGTTTCTCTTGAAGCTCTGAAGCTTCACCATAATTTTTTTCCCTTACTGGGTTAATGAGAGATTCTTAATTTCTCCGTTTGCAGCAGTCCTGTCAGACGTCAAAGCTGTTTTTATCATCAATGATGATGGTGCCAGAACTTTTAAATACAACAAATGGAGGCCTAAGTTTCTCTTTTGGCTTTGTAAATGCTCTCACATCCCTGACATGATTCCAGAGTTGGGCTACAATAGTGTTGAACATGGTTATAGTAAGAAAGATCTCATCATCATCATCATCATCATTTACCATGTAATTGATGGAAAAACAAAGAGCCTGAATTCATTCAACCACAAATTCCTGTGATGTGTTCTGGCAATCAGCTCTCTGCTGGGAATCACACTTGTCTGGAATATGAGCAAACAGGTCACACTCAAAGCATTCCAAGATTCAGAACTTGGGAGAGCTTTGGAAAATGTGCAGCTGTGTCCAGACGGTCATTAGATATGGACGCCTGCAGCAATGAACAAACTTGGAAAATTAGTTAGATAGTTAGGAATCGTGTGTCTTGATGCTTGATTCATAAAATATGAACATATTACAATAACAGCTATATATATATATATATATATATATATATATATATATATATATATATATATAAGAAAAATGTGTGTGTGTGTATATGCATGTCAAAAACATGCTCCTGCGAGCATTAATATTTGAATAAGATCATTTGCATATAGACTTACTGGCATTCAGAAATATGTGTGTGTGTGTGTGTGTGTGTGTGTGTGTGTGTGTGTGTGTGTGTGTGTGTGTGTGTGTGTGTGTGTGTGTGTGTGTGTGTGTGTGTGTGTGCGTGTATGTGTGTGGTCCTGTTAAACCTTACGTTATAGGGGGCATAACAAAGAGGGGAATATATGAAATCCTTGTCCATTTTCTTCCCCCATGAGGAAAACAGCTTATAAAACATCAATTATGTTTTTAGTTTTTTTATGTAAAAGTGCAGAAAGTTGTCTGTGATTGGTAGGTACAGAATATACAGTTTGTACAGTAAAAAATCATTATGTCTATGGAATGTCCCTATAAAACATGAAAACCCAGTATGTGTGTGTGTGTGTGTGTCCTGTTTCTGATACTAGATCATCAGCATCTGGTGAAGTCTTCTCACACACCAGGTGCGGCTGTAGCCCTTGTGCTGTATCAGCACATAGCATGGAAATATGAGAGCGTGGTGCGTAATATAAAACACGCGCGCACACACACACACACACACACACATAGATTTGAACGCCTATAACCAGCATATGGCTCGGTCCATTTTTTATCTGGATTTATAAACTTTTATTTCTTAGTAAAAATTTATAAATTAATTTAGTATGTTTTATTTAATATTAAATATTATGTATATTATTACCAATAGTATTTAAATTTATGTAAATTTATTATAAATAGTATCTTAAAATAAAACATAATTTGACCTTTTTATGACAAGTCGATGGTAGTTCAGGTTGTAAAATGTCCTATGGTGTGATTTCCCCAAAAATATTTTACCTCGAAAAAATGTTTACAAACTTTTTTTTTTTTTTACAAAATGTTTATCATGTGTACACTACTATGCACTTAATGTGTTAGGAAAATGTCACTTTTTACCTGAGAGTTACACAACATGACATTTTTAGAGTCATTAAATTACAATATGAAACTGACATGAATACGGAAACTGTATTTCTAAAAACAATTTTTAACTTTTCAACTTTTTTTAAATTTTGTAATTTTTAGATATTTAAACTTTATTTTATTTATTTACCGTGAAATCTCTTATATGTCATTGACTCGACATCACTAACTCATTTTGAATCTCATAATAACATATTTACTTTGTGATGCTCATAAGACATGCTTTGCCCGGGGCTGAAAACACTTATAAGACTCTGATCAGTAATGAGAGAAACATACTCAGGAAAGTGACTCGAGCAATAAATCGCATTTGGCTTCCACTTGTCATGGTTTTGACCATGAACGCCCCACTGACTGTATAACTGCACAGCATGCTTTTCACCACAGTCCAGTCCCTGTCATTTCATCACCTTCCAAAATAGCTGGATTTGAGGTTAGCGGCATGTTTATGGTTAAGGAACTGTTTGTGGGGAGCCTGGACAGAGCCACTAACTGTACTTGGAATGTTTTACCACATATTTTTCATACACATGATAGATGCCACACGCCACATCTACATATATGCAAAGTACACACGTCAGGACGAGTTATTGAAGTGGCTACTATTGTACTGGTAACTATTGTGTAGAATTTGACTTTAATATACGCTTGAAAAGTCCAGCTGAGATTTTAATTAAGCAACATGCTACGTTTCAACTCCAGCCCACGGAAACAATAATGAAAAACAAATGTCAAGTGAAAAATTATGTCATCATTTAGCCTACTCACACTGTCATTTCAACCCATTTAACGTTCTTTTCCTTGTGAAACACAAAAGGAGATATTGTGAACAACAGTCTGCGCAGCTCCTTTCTATACATCGCATAGTGTCTGAGTAGGTTTGACATTTGAATTTGAATTTACTTCACGATCATTAAAAAAGTGTTCTCTATGAATATGGGTAGTATGAAAGAAATTCGGACGTACTACATCCGCCATGTTGTCATTATCACGTGACCTACAGTTCAGTTGATCGCTTCACTTCCATTCATAAATCATCTCGCATGGCCTCATGGGATAGTGAAGTGTCCATTGAATGCACACTTCAAAGAATCTCGGCAGAAGTAGTAGGTCATCCCGAGACTTTTTTCCTTCTGTTTTTCAAATACTATGTATTCTACTCTTTTGGCGTACTTTGTTCCACATGCTATATAGAAGGGGAAGTATTCGATTTTGGACGCAGCGACACTTCAAAGCTTCTGAAGTCATTATTTAATGATATGTCAAAATTTTATTCAGATTAAAAATGGCACATTGGTTGTCAGACATACAGGAACCAAGATTGAGTAATTTGGTTTTTGTTTGAATTATCCCTTTAAAGCCAAGGTAGGGTAGAAACTCTCTGGTTAAAACTCTCTTCACATCCTTATAGCAATCAATAATAGAAGTGGTCTTAATATATATAAAAAATACATATATCTTCTGTGGAAGTCTCAGGACCAAAAAATTTTCATTCATTCATTGTATTTGGTATAAAAATGCAATGATATGATGTCTGTCAGCGTATGTATTTCCAAACCTCCGCGCACCTGCAGACGACATCCAAGTCATCAGTGTAGCTACTCCTTAAGACAGTCACCGAGAGCCGCAAACGAACAGAAGCCACTTTTTACAGTTTCTCCTGAACAAAATCAACAAGCTTTACGTAACTGTAATTACGAGATGGCAACCTGTGACGTTACACTCGGAGTTGTTCACGTCCTCAGACTCGGATTTATGCGTTTCTATGTCAACACTATCAACGTCGAAATTAATCTGCAGCAGTCCACCTGACAAGTTTGAGCCCCATAAGTTGTTTACAATCATTATTATTGTAATGGTATGTGCTTTGAGACATGAAGTAAGTAATTTAACAGCGTCTCTAGTGGCACTTTGCTAAATCTGCGCGTTCATGTGTTTTGAAGGAGGCGTGGGTTTTGGAGGTGCTCTGAAGGGAGGGTGGGATTTAATGCTTTCAAATCTAGCTTGCTATTGCTAATGCTTCCCCACCTTTAAACTTTAGAAAACGTCCAGGACAGTTTTCAAATTTTAGACTGTAGACACCTGTCCCAGATGTGTGGTCAAGCACTCAGTGTTATCCATTTTTCTGAGGTTCCTCTGACCTGGCAGAAACACCAGAAGAGGAAGTAGACAGAAAAAGCAATTTTTCTTCTGAGTAGATTATTCATTGCACTTTATACAAGTAATTATTCTTCCAGCAGATGTTTGTATGGACATATGGCAGCTCTCACAGGGGGTGAAACTTCAGACACATGTAGATGAGATTCAAATGAAGAGTGTGATTGACTAATGTGTAGAGAGAGTTTGCCCCCTGGTGGACAGGAGTTGTGCTGACATGCTTTGACAACACCACTCCATTCTGATCGGGAGGTCCTTTAGGAAAACACTTCCAATCTTCCTGATCTGAAGTGAATCTCAGTTTGATTGAATATCACATCTGAATTTGTATATGCCTACATCTGTACAGTATGTTTTAAAATCACACATTTATTGTGTTAGCGGGGGTTTACAGTAAAACAGCATCTGATCATGGGTAGAATGATGGACTGTTGAGATGTTGAATGTCTTGTAATAGTTTGTGTGCATCCTGAAGGCAGGTTGGAGTTGGAGATGGCTTGTTTTGAAGGAAAATCAATTGCCTTAGACTTTTCTTTTGCCCTTCACTTGAGTTCTGAGCTTCTGAAACGTGAAAGTTGTTGGCCTAACAGAATCACAGCCGCAGGGTGGTGCCTCAAAATGCTCACAAACACACTCAAAAACCGTTAACATACCAAAGCACTTATCTTTTTGCATATCTCTAATGGTAACTGACTACATCCATATGTATGCAAAGACTTGCCAAACAACTGCAACCCTTAAAGAACTGGCCAGGCCGACTCTGTGAACAATTTGGAGAACGGAAAATAGACACTGTTCAAAAGTTTGGGGTTGATACAATGTTTTATACTCACCAAAATTGGATTTATTTCATCAAAAGAGTACAGCAAAAATATTATTCCAATTTAAAATAGGCCAAACTGTTTTCAATTTCATATAGGCTATTTTAAAAAGTAATTTATTCCTGGGATAGCAAAGCTAAATTTTCAGCAGATGTTACTCCAGTCTTCAGTGTCACATGTGTGGTCTTTTTGCCCCAAAACAGCACTAAACCAGTTTGATTCATCCATATTTAATGAATTTAAGTTATTAATTGCTTAAAATCTTCCCCTCATTCAAACATGTGGCCTTAAGACACTACAACCCAGGTTTGATATCAACGACCCCAAAAAGCAGTGGATCTTGTGCATCTCATGACCGAACAAGACACAACACGTTTGAACTGAACACAGATCACAACTTCAACGGTCTTTTCCTCATGCAAACTAACTTTCTCATATGCTTCAGATGTGCTTTTTTTGTGATTTACACTCCCAGGACCAATGCACTTTCATTTTATGGTAAAGAGCAGCATGGACATTCTGCTAAACATCTCCTTTTTTTTCCACAGATGAAAGAAAATCAGACTGGTTTTTGAAGAATATGAAGGTGAATAAATGAGCACGGGATTTTTATTTTAACATCAGTTGAGACAGAATGTCAGCGTCCACCAGATGGCATTAGTGTTCCATGATTGATCGCTCTGTTTCCCATAATGTGAAGTAGCAAATATATATTATGTTTTGTTATATTTGAGGGCAATTAAAAGATCTAACTTACAGTTCAGCATTTTTTCATTTTACAATGTGATCCTTCTAGCTATTTATTGTCAAAGGCCGCTGGAATATGGTGACGTCACAATAATGTCCTTCATTAAATTGAGAGTGGCCACTTGAGACAGCGTGAATAACCATTTGACAGCACTTTAACAAGCTTTAATAGTCTGAGACAGACACTTGTGGAAAAGTTAAACAACACACTGCTTATTACAATCGATCTTGCCTAAATCAGTACATAGTCAAGGACATCCACGCTATAGGTCTCTTGTGATTATGCTGTATATGTTGCAGAATGCGAGAGCAAAGGCTTAAAATATGAATCCTTATTAAGCCACATGATTGTCACATAGTGATGAGGTTATTGCTGTTCTAGACCAGGTGCTGTTACTGTGGCAACAGGCTGCTGTTCTGGGTGTGTGTGTGTGTGTGTGTGTGTGTGTAACATCTGTTTGGGCCGAGCTGTTTAGGCCGTTGTATTGGCAGCAGATCTTCTTGTCCATATGGAAAGGAGGATTAGATGATAATCAACATCTTATCTCCCTGCAATAATATTTAATTTACAGTGACACAAATTGGACTGTATGCATCTGTATGAATAAGTATAAACACTCCAGTTTAATGCATTTGAAAAGCATTACACAATGGTTTCTGTATTTTTTTTCTATTGCTTTAATAAAGTACCATTTTAACCGGCTTTAACAGATTCGTTTCATGTATTAAATTCACCAAGTGAATATATTCATACAGTAGTATTTTATTTATACAACAGATAGTTCTGGTTTTCTAATCCAGAAGTTCTCAACCTATTTGACCTGACGGCCCCTGTGGCCCAACATAATATTCAAATTACCCTCACATCAGCTATAATATTTCTTCCAGTATATTCTGCTGTAATCATGCACAAGCTGCTTCTCAAACTGTTTATTAACAGAAACTAGGATAGCGTGGGATATTTGGGATTTTTAATATATGAAATATGAATAAGTTTTGCATTATATATATATAAAATGCAAAACGTATTAATATTTCATTAATAAGAAATTATTATTTTGATGAAATGATTATTCACAAAAGGACGGCAAAGTAATTTAAATAAATATTATTAACTCAATAACTTAAGACTTAATTTACAGAATATTGGTTGTTTCATTTCATTGCTTTTGAAAGACTGCTTGAAAATTGTGATATTGAGATTAATTGCATTATTATTATTATTTGTTTATTTATTTTCATATATATATATATATATATATACACAGTATATATTCCTAATATATATATATATATATATATATATATATATATATATATATATATATATATATATATATATATAAAACTTTGTGCTACTGACAGTCCTATAGTAGTCCTTGGCCTTAATTTGGGGGTCAGACCACCCCAAACTCTCTCTGTCATAGTTTTAACTCGGAGTTCAGCTGGAGTCTGCAACAAACAGCTAATTTACATGCAGAAATATTTGGATAATTACATGCAGTGTGAAATGACACTCAATGCAGTATTATTTCAGTGGACCTGATTTCACCAAGTACATGTTCCTGGATCTTTGTTGCTCCTCGAACAACATTCCAATCAACCAATCAGTTTAAGTTTAGACTTGCAACGAGAGTCAGGTGCTTCTACATCAGTGTTATTCATCTCCTATTTCCCTTTGATTTTAGGGATAAGTTGAGGGTAGGGCTAGGTTTAGGGGTTGGGATAGGGTTAGGACAACATTTTTGGACAGGAATGTTGTTCCAGGGTCAACAAAATATGTTGATCCAGGAGCACGTCTTGTCACAGCAAGATATGTCAGTCTGACTGCTGTCTGATATTTCAGTCTTTTCTTCAGAACTATTCCTTTTTGAGACTGATTAAGATGTTTGTCATGGTTTGGAGATCCATTCAGAAGAAGCACTAGCTCGGCATTTCTCATCGATTGAGGCGTGTAGGAATCATTTGTCTGAATCACTGCTCCATATGATAGGATGTGTGTCTTATAGCAGACTTAGAGTTCCCCTCCTCTCCCATTCTCTATGATAGACATCTTATTAATGAGTCCTCAAACTCCAGACTAAAACCATCTTAAAGGCATAGTTCAACCAAAAGTTACAATTCTGTCCTTATTTACTCACCCTCATGATGTTCCAAACCTGCAAGACTTGCTTTCTTCTGCAGAACAAACACACAATCAAATATGTTTTCTCCATATAATGAAAGTCACTGGGGTCCAAAACAACACTGGACTGAATTTTCATTTTTGGGTGAACTATCCCTTTAACCAAGGGAGTGTATTTCCCTGTGACACTCTTCACTCGGTTCTCTGCGTTCTGCCAGTGTGTTCTGACATTTATGCAATTCCATGCATAGCTGAGTAAATGTCATTTTGTGTGGATATAAACTGTTTTTCAGCATTGAATTACAGGGCACTCTGACATGTACTGTACCTGACAGGCGAACGCTTTGAGAAAAACATGTTTTCTTTGCTCATGTCAACAACTGAATACATGATGGAACTGTTTTATTAACCTCGGTATTGCTTTTGTCCCCTCAACTGTTTTTGTTTTTGTTTTTTTAACCTGTCAAGCATCTTGAGATACATAGATATATCTAGTATAAATGATAACACATGTCCAATAAAGTGTGCTTTCAGTGGAAACATAAACTCATGTTACCTGATCTGACAGGTGGTGTGACTAATAAATCAATATAACTTGTCTTTGTGTTGTGTATATGAGGTAATATGTGACCCTGGCCCACAAAATCAGTCACATGGGTCAATTTCTTTAAATTGAGATTTATACATTATCTGAAAGCTAAATATATAAACTTTCCATTGACATATGGTTTGTTAGGATAGGACAATATTTGGCCGAGATAAAACTATATGAAAATCTGGAATCTGAGGATGCAAAGAAATCTAAACATTAAGAAAATCGCCTTTAAAGTTGACCATTTATGTTCGCGATTGTGCTGCATTCACTCACAAAAATAAATGTTTTATATATTTACGGTAGGAAATGTACAAAATATTTTCATGGAACATGATCTTTACTTATTATCCTACTGATTTTTGCCATAAAAGAAAAATCAATAATTTTTACCCATACAATTGTTGGCTATTGCCACTATATACCCGTGCTACTTGTGACTGGTTTTGTAATCCAGGGTCACATATTATGAATATTATCATTTTTGCAACAGAATTGAATGCAGAATGCAGCATACGCTGTATATTGTGAATGTATAGCCTATATCTATAACCGTTTTAAGTGAACATTATAGCTACTAACATGAATTACACAGCTCTTTGGAGTAGCCTTGATGCTATTTTTGTGGTATTCAGTGGTGTAATATTTTGTATACGTCATGCCAAACTGTACTATTGACTGGCAGTGTTTAGTTTGTTTTTAGTTATTGACTCACTAAGTTAAAAATTAATGTGTAGATAGCAAGTGTCGAAACGGAAGCTGCGATAGTCTTTTCTTACCTAATGTGACATATATCCGATTTTGATTAAAGATTATGAGGGAACACAATTAAAATAATATAAAAAATGATAGAGTATGGATAAATCATGTATAATAAATATTGCAATATTCCATTAAAACAAGAATGCACTGTAAAAAAGTTGCTGCCTTAATTTTTTTTAAGTACAATCAACTTGAATGTTTAAGTCATTTCAACTTAAATTACATTAAACTGACATTAAAATTAGCTGAATGTTGTATAAATTATGAAAAAGTTGTACAATTGCTTAACTTATTTTGATGAGTTAAAGCAATGTTAAAACAAATGTTGTCAAAACTTATTGATTATCAAATTTTTTACAGTCCACTTTGCTTTAATGGTGACTTTAAGCCTTACACATATAGAATACTCAATGCAGTTGCACACATTGAGTATTTTTTTAGGAAACTGTATTCATTATTCATAACATGCTGCATCTACGTTCATGTCCTTAACCCCGAAGAGACATCAACAATGACAAAAAATAACAGGATAAATAAAAAAAGTTTTAAGAGTGGCAGATATTGCTCTGACACAAAGGGAGAACCTGCATGGCAAGTGTATTTTAGACAGGTGAAAGGTGTGGAGAAAAAAAAGACGTGCTCGCTTGAATAATTAAACAGCCTCTCCTTTTCAGAGATCAATCGACGACTTTACCTGACCTACAGGGTCTTCAGATCTTCTGAGTTTAAAATCAACTGTAAAATGCCTATCGAAGGCAAAGGGAGGTCTGAAAGCAAAATCACATTGCGATAAATAAAACAGCTCCCTCGGTTTTCGTACAAAGCAGTACTGCTGTGAGACAAAGAAAGCGTTCATAATAAGCGGTGTGGACTGTTCGGGCATCAGCTAGGGAGCCGGATTAAAGGTGTGCTTATTTCCTAAAAGGATTTTGACCTCTGTGTCTCTCTGACAGGAGGAATCATTAACCACTCGAAGCGCCGGCCGCTGCTTCAGCCCCTCTGATGCAAATTTCATGTCAAAACATCAAACGAGCTTCTGATCAAAGGTCATCTCCCCTTTGTGTAGGTGTTTGATAGCAAAATTTCTATTTCATCTCCAACTGTCATAGTGCGTTAGAGTGTGTGAGGAGACAAGGGAGGCTCTGTGCTCGGAGCGCGTTGAGCACGAGATGGGAGGAAAGAGAAAATGGGCTTTTTGAGGTGTTTATGAGCAGTTTAAATTTTGAAATTTGTTTGCTTTTCCAGATAATAGACTTTCCATATGGAGGGCAGCAATTGGATGATAACTTACAAGGCAATATCTCTGCAATTTAAGCTGGGTAAATCCGTTTTTTCCTGTTGCAATATAGTCTTTGCAATAAACTCCTCATTTAGACTTTGTGTGTGTGTGTGTGTGTGTGTGTGTGTGAGAGAGTGAGTGAGTGAGTGACTGACTGTGTGTGTGTGTGTGTGTGTGTGTGTGTGTGTGTGTGTGTGTGTGAGTGAGTGAGTGAGTGAGTGAGTGAGTGAGTGAGTGAGTGAGTGAGAGAGAGAGAGAGAGAGAGAGAGAGAGAGAGAGAGAGAGAGAGAGAGAGAGAGAGAGAGAGAGAGAGAGAGAGGTTCAGGTAAACCTTAAGTTATGAGGAAAAAATGTCTCCACAAATATGGCAATATACGAAATCTTTGTCCTTGTGGAAACATTTTTCGGTCCCCATGAGGAAAACAGCGTATAAATCATACTAAGTGATGTTTTTTTTTAAATGTAAAAATGCAGATCGTTTTCTGTGATGGGTAGGTTTAGGATAAAAAGCATTATGTCTATGGAAAGTCCCCATAAAACATGAAACCCAACATTTTTATTTTTATTTTATTTTTTTTATACTTTTATTCTGAAAAGACAAATGAAATGTATCAAAAGTAACAGTTACGACATTAACAAAGTTCCAAAAGATTCCCATTTCAAATGAATGATGTTCTTTTGAACTTTCTATTCATCAAATAATCTGGAAAAAATGTGTCATGGTTTCCACAATAATAGGCCTATTTGTGATAATAACAAATGTACGGAGCCCCTAAAGGGAAAATATGAGACGAGAGGAAAAATATATATTTTTAAACTGTTCGCATTCGCTCGCAAAACTTTTGCATTCCCCCGAGAAACTTTGTGTTCGCTCGCAAAAGTTTGTGTTCTTTAAATGAAGCATTCACTCACATATATTTTTTTTCCCTTCCCATCTCATATTTTTTTTCTGTCACCATGTCCCTTTAGGGGCTCTATTGTATTGTGATAATAATAATAAATGTTTCTTGAACAGCAAATCAACATATCAGAATGATTTCTGAAGGATCATGTGACACTGCGGACTGGAGTAACGATGCTTAAGATTCAGCTTGCCATCACAGGAAAAAATACATTTTTAAAATACAATTAAAAACTAAAAATATTTTATTTTTTAAGACAATTATTTTAAATTGTAATAATATTTCACAATTTCACTGTATTTTTTACTACATTTGAGAGTACTTAAAAAAGAAGAAGAAGTGGTTTTAGACTTGTTGGACCCCACTAGGCTATATAAAGATATGCATATACAGTATGTATGTGAAGACTCTAATCTGCATACTTTCTATAACTGCCAGCATCTTTACTTCCATACACTATCCGCATTCCCATCTTGACATACAAGAATCCCATCCCAGCATACACCAGCTCCTCGGGGATAGGGTGGTGGAATTAAACGGGCTGCACCTTTGGATACGTCAGAGCTTATTGCACTGCATTATCATTACTGTTTTTTCTCCCGACCTCTTCCAGTTCCCAAATGCAAATGCGGTACCTGCAGTGGGAGGCTGTTCAAACAGGCCAGTGGAATAGATTTCACGGATCATAATGCAAAGCCGGGGAGTACAGGTATTAGAATGTGACACTGCATGCAAATCGAGAAAGTACGAGCCACGTGATTTTTCTAAATTTCCTGGTCCATTTGCAGGTGGAAGCGTCTCTGTTAATGTTGATATTTTGAGCCAGGAAGACATCCATCATTTTAACCTCACTCTTCGAGCTTGACGTATCAGTGCGTGTCAATCATAAGAGAACAAGTTACCTGTTAGATACGGTGCGCTAGCACGTGCACGGGCGAATCTCCCTTCACGATCACGCGCTAACAGAATGAGACGTTCGCGTGTTGTTTATTTCACACGGGTGACTCGCTAAAGTGTGGAAGAAACGAGATGGATCTGCTGAGACGCACGCCTGCCGGTCTTTTCCAAACCGATAGATGGCACTCTTGCACTTCCGCTCAAAGGAAATGACATTTGCATTCTTAGCGCATCCACATATTCACTCTTTGTGAATATAGGTGTGTGTTGGTTTAACATGTTCACTTTTTGAAGGTGTTAGCCTACTCTTAAATGAAGCCACCACGCTGTGACTTTGTTCCTGAGAGGATACAGATATTTTTGTTGCTGATTACTTGTAAAGTTCATAACGGAAATGCGAATGAACTATTGCGTAGCCTGCGTACAGTCTGTGAGACGACTGAAAGTGGCTCGCTTACAGCGAGACTAACTTTTTTTCCATTAACTATCCTGTTTGCAAGTGGAATAAAAAATGGTCTTTTATAAACCTGCCACTTGTTTAACCTGATGTTGGTCTTCTTGTGATCTAAAGCACTGGCTATCCTTTTGGACTCGGAAGGGCCACCAATACCCAACACAATATTTTAAGGCCCCCTATATAATATATTATTATAATAATTATTAACACAGTTACAAATATGGATATCTTTCTTACAAAAACTCATCATTTTGCCTCAGACGGCCTTTATTAACTCCGTTGAGTCGAATGGATTACTTTTATGATGGATGGATGCGCTTTTTAGGGCTTCAAAATCTCAGTTACTATATTCACTCCCAGTATAAAGCTTGGAAGAGCCAGGATGTTGTTTAATATAACTCTGATTGTGTTTGGCTGAAAGAAGAAAGTTATAAAGGTACACCTAGGATGGCTTGAGGATGAGTAAATTATGTGATTTTTGTGTGAACTAACCCTTAGTTCATCCAACGGCCCCCTTGGAAGTATGCTGAGTCCCTTTAGTGGATCCCGGCACTTATCTAAAGGAATCTGATTTATATGCCACGCAGGTTTTCCAATATGAGAATATGATGTCTGAAAGACCATCAGTGTTAGAAAAACACAAAACTCATCTCCGTAACAGATTGCCTTGTCGTAACATGTCCAAAATGAGTCAATGGGAGATAGATAGATTCATTCCAATGGGCAATTTATTCTCTCCCAGCTGCATATTAAAGTCGAGCTTCAATGTCCATTGTTGGGCATAAGAGATTAAGACTTTCACCGCAGCTATAATAGAGAGAGAGAGAACGAGATTAGGAAAAGTTATTCAAGATTTATCCGCCGATATTTTTGAAGGACCATCAAAATGCCTGGTGCAGTCCCTTTGGTGCAGTTTAGCAGGCATATTTATTTCAGTCTTTTTGTTACTGCCATTAAATTGGCAATGTTTGCACGCTCTTTCTCTCCCCAGGTCAGAGCCTTTGCCACACAAAGACCCGTCATTAGTATTCTTTATACGACTTTGCGCCAGACAGCCAGCACTGCTTATAAAAAGCTCCTCTTCTATCACAGAGAGACACCCCCCGTACACAGTGATGGGCTTATTTAAGCATGAGATATGGGTATATAAATGGAAAGAGAAAGCCGAAAACCTTTATCCAACAACACAAAACCTATCCTGACTAAATCTGTTCCATTTTTTTGTTTAGGTCGGATTCAAATGGAATATGTAAAGGGAGTCAAAACATCTTCACTTTCAGAAAAGATGGATTTTCATGCACGCACACTCACGCACATATGCATACGCACACACGCCCTCTCATAAATACGGAAACAGTGGACCCTGCTAACAGTTGTCATGCTGTCAGATGAAATGACCTTTACTTAAATCACCGCATGTCTCTTCACGCCACACTGAGTGGCTTTGCATCGGCAAACGGGCCGCTGTTGGACACTGTCACGTGTTTGTAGCTGCCTGACAAGATGCAATGAATTTGAAAGAAATTAACAAGAGTTTGCTGCAACAACACTGTAAAAAAAGTTGCTGCCTTACATTTTTAAGTTCAATCAACTTGGATATTTAGGTCATTCAACTTAAATGACATCAAACTCACTTAAAAAAAAAAAAAGTTGAATCTTGTATAACTTATAAAAAAGGCGAAAACCATGTAAAAACATGTTGTCATAACTTATTGATCATAAATGTTTTTACAGTGAAGGGAAATCCTGAAAATCCTCATAAAATAATCATCAGTACCTGTTTTTTAGCATTACAGTTAATATATTCCAGATTTTTACCAGGCGAACGGACCTGTTTATGAAATGTATGAATATTTATTTGGAATCTGAGAGGATATTACATTTTCAAACTCTTAATGCTGAGATGAAAAAAACAAACAAACAGGTTCTTTTGAATTTTTATACATTTTTTTAAATCACATAGGCCCTAATTGGCATTATTTTTTGCAGATAGCATCCGTGATGAAGATACCAGCATTTATTTTTAGTTCCTTCTGAAGCGCAAACCCAGTTCAGCTCTACTTTTCCAGTCGATTCAGCTCAGTTCGCATTAACTCCAGCAGCAAACTCAGCTCAATTTTATTCAATCTGCTCAATTCTGTGCAGCCTAACTACAGTTTACTGAGCTTCTCAGCTCAATTGATTTCAACCCGAAATAAACTCCATTTCAGCTTGATGCAAAATGCTCAATAAGCAGTATAACATCGGAAACTACTCTAATTCATTGCTTCAAATATCCAATAACACGACATAGCGTTTGTGCAGCATAATCCAAGACATTACCATGTTAATCAGGACATCCATATCGCTATAAAATTACAATATAAAAGCCATTTAGTTCCACTTACATTTGCATTCCAGTCTTAGAAGATGGTTTCTACAAAAGCTGCTTAAAATAGAGGCTCTTACCTGACATGACAAAATACATTACTGGAGCATCATTTAGTTCCACTTACATTCACTTTGCATGTTTTAGCAGATATTTTCTTACTAAAGTGACATATAGGAGAAACCATGGCTAACGTTGTCAAAACGTTTACTCTAGTGAATAGTTATTTTGGTAAGTCAAGGGGGGGAAAAAGTTTAGTGAGCACAGGTTGACCTGTGACAACATGCCCCAATAGCACATTGTTACCCGGGTAAGTTGACCTGGAATTTATGAAAAACACCCTTGTCTCACCATTGCAATCCACTTTCATTATATAGAGTTCTGGCCTGAATTACCAAACATACATTTCAAAATATGATGATACTAGACTTTAGTGTGGAGGATACAATTATTATTCACTAAAATACAATTAATAATTACTAAGAGAGTTTTACACTCAACATTACTGCTAGAGAAAACACACATTCATTGTATTTTTGACTAAATCTTCCACGTGTGACAACTTACCCCAGTCTCCGCTATATTGCTGTTTGCATAAAGTAAAAGTGTAGTACCTTTCTTCAACTGTTGCATGTGAAAATCAGTTATACATTAGCTGTGCACATTACTCATTACTCTTACTCTACCATTTAACAAATTTAGCTGAAACCTATAAAGAAATGCCACATTTTTCTTAGCACAATGTATGTGCCGAGTTATTGTTGAATAAAGTATTGTGTTTGTTTTCATGGCAGTGACACACTGTTGCAAGGGCAGTAAAGCTACGGTGCCCTTGTTAAAGGAATGGATGCCTGAGGCTGGTTCAGATGCATCTATATCCAGGGTGTGATCTTAAGCTGGAACATTCTCATCTGACCTGGGATCAGTCCAGCCCTCTGGAAACACAGCCAGGGAATCAATCAAATAGTAATGCCGACCACCCTCTCCCTCAGAGCTTTCTAAAAAACACAGCCCTCCTTTCCCCCCTTCTCCGCTCTCTAGGTCAGAGTTTGTCTATGAATTTTTCTGTCTCACTCCCCCAAGGGCAGCTGGACACTTCAAGCCGTGCTCGCTGAGACTGTGCTGCGACTATTTGCTATGATGTGTTTTGGTCAAGATAATAAGGACACCTGTGTCATATTTATGAGGTTAGCTGTGGTGCTTTCAGATATTTCATAGCGAACTTAATTTAGCATTCCATGCGAGATTGAGTAGTGTTTAATGTTTTCTAAGCTAATTTTGGAGAGCTTCTGTTATGTTTGAATATAGGGTTTTTTGGGGGGGTTATCATCATGGTGATGAGTGGAGCATATGAGCTTGAGACCTGATATGTGTTAAATGTGCTATATTGCTGTGCTTATTCAGCAACTAATTCTATCAAAGCATTGTGTTACCAACTAGCAAGTTAGCGTTTACTGAATTAGCTAGTTAAATTTAGCCAAGTTTCCACTACTAAAACTTTTTAAGTTGAGATTACATAGTAATTTTAAGTTAAATGTATGAATAGCGTACTCAAATATTTCAAGTTAAGAGCAATTAAAATGTATGAGTACAAAATCTGTTCCATCTCCGCTTACTTAAACTTTAAATTTCTTAACTTAAAAACAAATATGTAACTGCTTACCTAATTATTATAATTTTTTGGTTGAGTTTTGACAACTTATTCAGGTTTACGGTGTAAGTAAATCTTCTTGACCAGCTAATTACTCTTCGACAGCGATGCCATATAAATATATAGAGCTACCGCAAAAACGGAAGGTAAAACACAAAATTTTAAAGATGGCTGCATGCTTGTTTCTCTGGCGCATAAGATCTACAGCCTTGTGTAGATTAATACAGGAGTTTTCAAACGGGGGCCAGTAAGAGATGCTTTGGGGTTAGTGGAAAATGACATCTATAGTGAAAAAAAAAGTGTATTATAAAATTTGAAAGTTATTATTGTCACGGAACAGAAGAATGCAAACACAGGTGTGACTAAGGGACTTGAGCAGGTGAGTAATTGGATTGCAGATCAATATGGTGATACTGGCAGGAAAGTGACAGTTCTTATCTGTTGCAGTTGGTGATGATGAATGAGAGGAAAACCGGAAGACTTGAAGATGAGATGATCACAGAAGATGGATGAAGACTGAAGAATTGACAGTTCAGGAAAGGATCGCACAGGTAAGTATCTTTCACAGAAGACTGAACAGTTCTAGACATGATTGCAGGTGAGTTTAGTCAGGTGAGTGTTCAGTGTTGAACAACGAGACCAGACAAATGGTGAACTGACTGGTGAGTTTAAACAGAAAGGTGCCGGTGAGGGTAAACATAGACAGACGTGGTTATTGTGGAGTTTGAACAGGTGCAAGCCAGGAGGGATTCTGGGAAACGTAGTGTGCTGAGGTGACTGGACTGGTGACTGAGGATTGTGACAATTATTGGGTTACACTTTATTTCGATGCTCCACTTTAGACATTCTAACTATAATAGCTTTGAAACTAAGTACAAGTCAACTAACTCTCATTAGAGTATTAGTTAGGTTATTAGGTGTTAGAGTTCGGGTTAGTAGAATAAGATATATACTTGCAAAATAACTTACAGTCATCTGATGGACCATCAAAATAAAGTGCTAGATATTAAGCAGACAGTCTACTAATACTTTAATGAAAGTTAGTTGCAAAGTTACTTATAGAATGTCTATAGTGGACTGGAAATAAAGTGTTACTTTTTTATAAAAAATTAGACTAATAAAATATGTTGAAATTAGATTTGATTTCTGTTTCATTCGGATTTCTTAAGATGTCTGAAATTCTAATGACTTTATATATATAATATTATATTAGTATATTAGAGTTGTTTTTGAATAAGACATTCTTTTCCCATTAAACACAGCAACACCAAGTGTTGTTATAAAGTGGTCATAATGTTTGTTTATAAATAAAAACAAATAACTTTCATTATTGCCAAGTTGCTCTAATACAATTATGCATGGAAAGGTAAATCCAGAACATATGTGGAATATGAAAGGTATTGCTTTGTGTAGGAAAATCAGATGAAGCAACATATGAAGGCGGTCTATTGGATTGAATGGCATACCACTGTACGGCATGAAGATCAAATACACTGAAGTTACATTTTCTGCCTCCAGTCCTGAACTCGAGGACTATGTGATTGCCTCTTTGTGATACATTACATTGACATGATTA